>NC_056725.1:1933463983-1933587072 GCF_019279795.1 Protopterus annectens | reverse complement strand
TGTACGTGCGTTTCATTCTGCACAGGACCTGGCTGCTGCCATTACTATTGTGGGCGGACCGTGGCTATCAGCACATTAGGTTGCTCACCTCATGCCGGCTTAGACACGCCTCCAGACGCATCCTACCTGGGCTCACTCACGTACACTACGCACGTGTCTGTGATTCCGGTGCACTCTCATTAATATGTATATGGCGCTACTGCGCCGGATATTCCATGCACCGCCGGCGCAGGCCTTACGCCGGCCTTGCGCTGAGCTTCATGAATCCCGGGGATATTTATTCCAGTAACCAATTGTTTGTTCTATTTTGTCTAGTATTTTATTATAGTTAAATATTAGAGAATCTGTTAATTCATTGAGTAGATTTATTCCCAGACATAATAATTTACTTTCTGTTACTATATATTTGGAAAATCTTTTGTTTATATTATTTTTTTTTACAATTTCAGGGCATAATTTTAGTTTTGTTTTCATTAAATTTTAAGCCTGAAATATTTTGAAATTTATTCATGGAGTTAAATAGAGCATTCAAAGACTCATTTGCATCTGAGAGAGTTAATAGTATGTCATCAGCAAAGAGTTGGATTTTAAGGTTTAACATTTTATTAATACAAATGCCCTTTATGTTATTGTTTGATCTGATTTGATTTGCAAAGGGTTCTATGATTAATGCAAATAACAATGGTGATAAAAGGGCAACCTTGTTTAGTTCCCTTTTTGATTGTTATAGGGCCTGATCTATATGATCCCAGTTTAACATATGCAGTAGATTTTTCATATAGTATTTGGATAAGATTATTAAAATTAGAAGGAAAGTTATATTCTTTTAAAACTAGTGAAAGAAAGTTCCAGTTAACCGAATCAAAAGCTTTATTAATATCTAATGAGATTACATTTAAATCTAGGACTTTATGTTTGCTATAATCTATTAATGTTAGTATTCTTTTAATATTATCTGAAGTATTTCTTCCTTTAATAAAACCTGTTTGATCTTTGTGAATTAAGAAAGGAAGAAAGTGTTTGATCCTATCTACGTATATAGCCATAAACATCTTATAGTCTATATTGAGTAATGATATTGGCCTATATGAGGAACACTGCTTCTCATCTTTATCTGGTTTGATAATTGGGGATATCAATGAATATTTCCAAGAGGGTGGTATATTTAAATCTTTATTGGCTATATCATATACTTTTAATAATAAAGATATGGCTTGATTGGGTATTAATTTATACATTTCTGGTAGCATATTGTCTGGGCCAGGTGCTTTATTTGTCTTGAGCTTTTTAATTTGTGATTTTAATTCTGTCATATTGATTGGTTTGTTTATAATGTCTATTTGTTCTTGTGTTAATTTAATATGAATATTGTTTTCTAAGTATTTTTTTATATCATTAGTAGGTGTATCTTGAGTATTTATGGAATTATCAATGTTAAATTGGAGTCTGAATACTTCTAAAATATCATTTAGTTCCGTAACTCTTTTGTTAGTATTAGGAATAAATATTTCTTTTATTTGCTTAGATTTAATTATTTTTTTTTTTGTTCTATGAGTTAAGTATCTCAGGTGTGCTGAATTAGTAGAGTATGAGTTTATTTTAATCTTTTCTAAGTTAATCATACTCTTATGATGTAGCAATTCTGTATACTTCTTATTGATTTGTGTAAGTTCTTGAACTTGAGTAACATTACCATTTTGTATTTCCAGTTTCAATTTATCTGCTTTGTTTTGTAAGTCTAGCATATCTTTATTCCATAACTTCCTTTTATTTATGTACCAAGATAATATCTTCCCATATGTAACTGCTTTTAATGAATCCCAGACATATATTTCTGAAATATCTTCTGTGTAATTTATTTCTAGAAAGTTTTTGATTGTTTCTTCATAAAATTCTTTGAAATCTGTCAATTTTGTGATATAGGAAGGTATCCTAGTAATGGGATTTGAATAAAATGGTGTAAGCTCTATCTCAAAGACTATGGCATTATGATCAGATAAGGGACAATTTATGATTTTGACTTTGTCAATTTTTGTTATTAGGTCATTGGCAACATATATTCTATCAATTCTAGAGTTAGTTTTATATCTATGAGAATAAAATGTGAAGATTAGTGAGTCTGGTTCTGCAAATTCATTTATATCTTTTAAATACAATGTATCTATACATTTTGATAGTGCTTTAGAGATAGGTTGTTTTCTTCTTTTGGATTTAGAATCTGTATCTTTTTCATTCATTATACAATTGAAGTCTCCTGCCAATATCAGGCTACCCTTAGTTAAATTAATTATCTCTTCAAAATGCTGTTTAACTGTTTTTAATCCTAGTCCTGGGATCTAATATAGATTTACTAACGTATAGATACTCTTATTTAACTCTGTTGAAACTAGACAAAACATACCTGATGTATCTTGATGAGTAGCAATTATTTTAGGTGTTATAGTTGAGTTGCGAAGTAGTATACCTACTCCTCTTTTCTTGTTTTGTATTGAGAGTTTATTAGTACTGTGCAATTATTAATATTTAAGTTGTTTATATCTCTATCTAATAAGTGTGTCTCTTGTAAAAAGACTATTTGTGGTTTATGTAAGTTTATGTACTTGAATAGGCTTCTCCTTTTATTACTATTATTTAGACCATTAACATTTATGGATAAACATTTCATTTCCTAGTTTTGAGTTTGTTTTATGTATGAGTTTATGTAAATATTGTTTATTCTTAGTTCCATCTTGGATACAGAATTCAAAAAGTTTTTCTTGTATGATTTTTGCATGTTTCTGAGTGACACCAAAGTGATAGAATAATAAAAAAAAACAAAGAACTTCCAAACTTGTAATTATTAACCTTAAAAAACATTCCCTATCACTATGAGGTAATATACCTCTTTGTTTGGTTAGTGAATCTAACCAAACAAACTTTCTACCTTCACAAATAATATTTGGATCAGTTTCTCTTATCCTCTTAGTTTTTAAATAAAGATAATTTAATAATATATTAAGATAATCTAATCAGCTAAAATATATACATATATTCTTTACTCATGTTATTGTAATTCAATAATACTTATTTCTAATCAGATTTCAAAAAGGTACAAATATTTAGATTAAGGTAGTATCATTTCAAAATAATTTAGGGTATTAATAAACATCATGTTAAAATCTATAACTGTATATTTCATACATCTGTTGAAAACTATTTACTGACATTACTGTATAATACAATACCATTGTTGTGCAATTGTTTTAGACCACTCAAGTCCGAAACCAGTGTTTAAATTAATATTTGCAAAGTCATATTGGAATAAAAACATGAATAGTTCTGAAACCACATTATATTTCATGTTTAACATAAACTGAAATGCAATACAATGTACAAGTATATTAATATTTCTTTAGTAGACATTAAATATGTTCCTCTGATTGCATTTTTCAGCTTTTCAAAGACAATTCCCATGGCTGGAGACAACAAGATCACAATTTAGACATCTCCCTTATCCAAGAGACTACTTATAATGTTGTTACTTGATTGAGTGTTTTGTTGTTAACACTTCTATCAACTTTCAGAGGGACTTTGTATAATCAAAACTGACACAGTACAGAGGTAAAACTGCAGTGCACTTGACCACATTTTTAAAGCAAACATCTATGTATATCACATATTAACTCTTACAGCTTAGACTGACACTTAACCAGTGAGTTTATCTGCTGACAATAAGTGCTGGAGATATCATTTTGATATGACTGAATAAAAGTATACTGGAGAACATATCAAAATAATGGAAGCTGCTAAGATTTAAACTATTATGTATGAAAATGTTACAGGTTAAAATTCCTAACCCATTTTGCAGTAAATAGACAAAATGTATTTAAACTATGAGGTAACACCTTTATTATGTCAAAAAGGTGTTTAAGAAGCTTGTTTTTCCTCTAACATCAGAGGATAGCTATGGTGATCCATGCACTGCAAGAGTATTATTTATCCTGGTAATTGTTTTATGACTGTATATAGAAATATTTAATTTAAATAATTAACTGGCATTACAACAATAGTTCTCGGAACAGTTGTTTTATAGTTAATGACTAGATAGAACGCATCATTGAGAGGATACATTTATCAAATGTCAAGTGCTTTAGCTATAATATAAGTGTCCCCTCGAATTAATCCCCGATGAATTTACTGCTTACTAAACTTGCAGACTAATATTGGCGTCTTTTCATGTAGTCATATTGGAACATGAAAATACAGGTCTGCTGATTAGGAACAATCAGGCTCTCAACTGCTAGACAATACATTTGTCTGCAGAAAGGTTTAAGAATTACAGTTGCACTGTCAAGCATTTTTGTTTACACTAACAGTAACATGATATACCCGCATACACTAGTATTGTGTCATTCTTGATCATGTAAAAAGCCAGGTAATATTATAAGAAGGGTGAAGCCACAGCCAGGTAATATAATAAGAAGAGTACAGCCGCAGTCATTATTCAGATGAGAAAATGGGAACAGCATGAGCCATCTAAGGATGGATAGCTCGTTGAGTACCTGCCATAATGTATGTTCATAATGCATGGTAACTTAGTAATAAATTAGAGTGTGGGCTAAGCCTCTCCCTCTTCTACTCAAATTAGATTTAATACAATATGTGTGTAGAACACAGATGCTTCATCAAAGTTCAAAGCTATATGGGATATAAATATTGTATAATTGACACACTGGGTAAATCCACTGTTGTTATGTTACTTATGATAGTTGTTTATATAATTATTGCTTTTACTTTCTCTGTCTAGTATATTATACTGTTATTTAAATGTTTGTTTTGCTAAATGTACATTTAACCTTCTTGTTGCACATCGGATATGTATTTATTATGATGTGTTTTTATTTTTATTTTGTGTTTATTTTTGTGTCAATATGTATATGCGTATTGAGTATAACTCTGCTTTTAGGTAGTGTGAGTTTAACTAGCATATAGTTGAATGATGACGTGAAAAGGTTTGGGTGTGTCAATGATTGAGTGGTATTTAAGTAGAGTGCAGTTTAGTTTTCATTAGGTCTGAAGAAGTGGTGTTTCAACACCACGAAAGTGCTCACCAGTAAATCTACTGTTTTTATATGCAGCTGTTGAGTAGTTCTTTGGATGTGTTTGTGGTGAATACACTACTTAAAAACAAAGCATACACTGGAGCCAGAATAAATTGAGCGTTTTCATCCCATTTATTATGGAACTTCTTCAGAATTAAACAATAAATCACTGACTTCATTTCCTTTTATATCAAAACCATCCCATTATCATATCATGTGATGATTAAACCTTAAAGGCATAGTTGCTCCATAACCAGTAATACTTCAAAAACATAAAATATTTGCTTACAATTGAATTCGTACTTAAATACAAACTAAACATAAAACTTCAAACATAACACATGACTGTAACATCTTTATATCAAAAGTTAACATAATTTAAATAACTTTTAACTGAAATTTTGTCATTGATACCAGGTATTACATCAGCTCTTAAAAAAATCTGCCATTTTAGCTCAATTCTCTCTAAAAAATTATTGAATGAACCTACAATTATACTTTTATAAACATACACTACTATCTACCCACTTACCTTAACCCAAACCCTAACCCTAAGGTCCATCACTATCGCACACTCACCTAACCCGCGCCCTAACCCTACCTCACTTAACCCGCCCCTAACCCTAATGTACAAACAATCACACACTTACCTGAACCCAACCCGTAACTTTCCACCACAGCGCTAAGAATAGCAAAGCCACAGAAACTGCCAACCGAATTATTTCCCAAGGAAAGAATTCACTGTTCTGCAGCTTCGCTATTCTTAGCGTTCGCTGAATAGTGGTTGATATCAGAACATTTGAAGTTTTAATACTTCTATGTTCTGATATAGACCCATTTATTACTGCACTTGAGCTCACAACCAGTTTATTTTACATTAAGAGGTTTTGTTTTGTACTCTGGTGGAAGCAGAGGGCTGATTCATCCCATCCGAGTTGGGAACTGCTGGTGGAAGGCTTATTGTGTCTTTATCTGATTGACCTGAGGGCGTAACTGTGTAAAAGTCTTTCATCCTCCTGGCTTAAAAGCCTCATGAAAACATTTCTCCATGCCTTGTATATAAGCAAACCTCTCCAGTTTAAAATCACCTATAGGAAATGCTCTGCATAGTCCTCACAGTTCACAGCTATTCAAAGAGCTGCCAGTCTGTGCGGAGGGAAGAACCACTGCAGTTCACCTAATAGTATACTACTGAATACTCTCACTTAGACCTTTAAGTGACTCTCTCTCCTACTCCTTCCCATCTACTAAGGATCTAGTATAATGGATAGGTGCTTCCCTGTCATCTTTGTTTCTGGCCTGGTGGAGATGGACATCCTGAGGCAGTGTAGTAACTGCCTTATGTTCACTGACAGCCATTTAATTTTAGAACTGACAAATACAGTGCACAGTCTGTGAGAGATGTAGATATACAATGTTGCTGGAGGCAAAGCTCTCACATGAAAAATTCAAACGAGATTATAAGCGTTACACCCAAAGCACTCCATGCCAACACTAAGGAACAAACACATAGACTCATATATGCAGAGGTACTCACTTGTAATCTACCCAGTCCTCCAAGACCTCCTAAAAAACATCTTTCAGTGTCCCCGTGCACACTCAAAAAATACAGCACCTCACACAATGCAAAACTCTGAAAATGATAAAAGTCTTGCTTCCAAGCCTATAAGGCAACACACCACACAGCCAAACATTCTAGTTATTGAGATTCCATTGTAAGACATACTGATGTCCCCCACCCCCCATTACCAGGCTAAACAAGGAGAAGATCACAGTGAGCTGTCTGTCCAGAGCACCAGATCATGCATGCACTTAGATCTTTAAACCACAAGTACCACTATGACCCTGTCATAGTCCATGTGGGTGCAAATGACCTAAAATGTACCTCACTGGACTATATAAAGAGAGACATGATGGAGTTCTCTAAATATGTGTCCCAGGTGGGTATGAATCTAGCCTTGAGCAGCATCTGCCTTCACCAATGATAATGCCACAGTACTAGCAAAAAACAATCAACTTCAGCAATCTGCTTAGTTTCTGGTGTCAGAACAAGGGAATCCAATATCTGTCAACCTGGGGAGACAAGATCGACAAGCCATGATGCTTTGCTGGAGATGGTTTGCACTTCTCACCACTTGGCTTCTGGATATTGGCAAAAACTTATCTATCCCCATAGTACCATTTTTAGGCTGTGTCAAGTTGTTAAACCCTCTAACGTAACAAAAATCACTCACAACTACCTAAATGTACTGCTGCTCAAGCACTAGGAGTTTAAATAAAAAACTGCCCTCCCTGGAAGCACTCATCACCCTGGAGAATGCAGACATATGTGCAGTCATGGAAACATGGTCAGAACCATAGAAAGCACCCCGGCTGTCAAAGGCTACAGTGCCATTCATACATTTTTATTCCCCTTGGCTCAGGATAAAACAAAGGTAGGAGGTTTCTCAGTGTTCATAAAGGACAAGTACACTGCTAGACTGGCCCAAAAACATGACTCGCTTGAGCTGCTCCATGTCCAACTAATCATAGGTGAGACCCCCCCATCAAATCCTTGCTGACTACAGATCCCCTAACATGAGTCTAGAAAACTATATGTCCTACCTAAACCTACTGTAATTTCTTAACATTCAGCCTAACACCATACCTGTGGGTGAGTTCAACTACCCCTCCATCCACTGGAAGACTTATATTACCCATAATTCACTTGATCAAAGGTTTTGGACTTTGTGAACACAAATACCATGGAGCAACTAGTTAGCTACCCAACTAGAGATACAAATATGCTAGGCCTAGTACTCATAAACATGGGGGAATGCTGCTTCCTCCCATGCATTAACTCCTCCCTGGTAAGATCTGACCACAAAATGAGGCAAAGATAGCCTCTCAGGTAAAAGATAACTGTAAGGCTTTTTTTAATTATATTTGTAACCTCAGGGTAAATGCTCAGCAGTGTGCTGAGTTAATCATGAATGGCAACACTTACACCCAGCCTGAAACTATGGCAAACCAACTGGCCAACAAGATAAGTTCAAACTTCTCCCCCTTCACCTCCTATCACACTCAAAGAAATACTTACAACCATCTGCCTACCAGTTATTATGAGGGAACAGGTCCTTACTGTGCTCTCTAAAGCCAAAAACAGAGACTCCATGGGTTCCAACAACATTCAGGATGTTTAAAACATAATCTATCAGGGCCACTAGAAATCCTGTTTAACCACAGCCTCTGGATGGGTTTTTTCACAGAGGAATGGAGGACTGCAACAGTCGTCCCTCTGCACAAGGGGGCCCATCAACTGACTCAGGGAACTACATACCCATAAGCTTGATCAGTATTATCTGCAAGGCCATGGAGAGAATTATTATGGACCTGATCAACAGCAACATAAGAACTCTCCAAAAACAAGACCAGACCCAATTTGGGTTTGTTAAAGGGAGGTTTTGCCTGCTTAGTCTGGTGGACTTCTTTGAGACGGTCACTAGGGCCATGGATGAGGGTAAAATGGTACACACCACTTATACAGACCTGGCCAAAGCTTTTGACACTATCCACCACTAGCGATCATAAATAAGCTTACTGAGTTAGACATAACCCCCTACATCATCAGATGGATAGACAACTGGCTCACTGACAGGGCACATGTTGTCCGGATAGTTGAATACACTTTCAATAAGAAACATGTTACTAGCAATGTCCCACAGGGCTCAGTGCTGGGACCCCTCCTGTTTGGTATATACTTCTCTGAAGTGAAGGCCAATGTTGAGGGCCTCTGGCTCACTAGGTTTGCTGATGACTGTAAGCTGGAAGCAATCAATGGATCCCCAAGCAATGCTGACATCCTACAAATAGGCCAAAAGAATGACAAATGACTGGTGCCAAAAACATGGTCTGAGACTAAATGCTAAAAAAATGTGTAATAATATTGATAGCACACCCCTAAACGTAGACCCAGTGGTGAAGGACCTAGAAAGATATATAGTTAGTAACCTAAACTTTGACCAAAAGGTTGCTACAGTAGTGAGGAATTCCTTCTGTGTGGCTCAACTTATAAATAAAGGTATAGCAACAAGATCAAAGGAAGTCATAGTGTCATTGTTCTCAGCTCTAATCAGCCCCATAATCGAGTATAATGCTCCCTTCTGCATGTACCTAACCAGGCACTTACACCAATTGGAGCAGCCTAGAATTTTTTCACTAAAAAATACAAAGCATAACAGACATGTCGTTTGCAGACCAACTAAAGGCCCTATCCCTTTACTCCATCTCGTATCATTTATTGAGAGGGGACTTATCCCTGACCTACAAGGCATTCTCTGATCCAGTCCTGATAAAAATGTTACATATTCAGAAGAAAAAGTATTCAAGGGTTACATGTTCCATGGACCTGAATCTAATTTGTGACTCTAACAGAACTTGCTGGAGAGACATGTTCATATCCCAAAGTCTACGTTGTCTATGTAATAAATTTCCCATCTTCATAAAAGAAAGCCTGCCCCTCACTCTCTTCAAAAAGAATTTGGATAAATGAATGGGGAACTATAAATTTATTCCCAGGATACTGCCCATGTCCCATATGGACAGAGGCAATCTGTAAAATGATTCAGGGCACCAACACCTAAAGACCCACTAACCTGATACTACCCCATCCCATATTTGGGGAATTAAAATATAATATTGTAATATCCTGGGTATTATTTGCTAGACTTGTAAAGGCTCTTGTGCCATTAACCTAGTAATCACCTATGAACCTATAACCAGAACTTTCTATATCAATAACAACTGGGCATAGCAAGTCTCGGTCTGAAGAAAGTGCATAGAATATTTGTTGAACAATGTAGTTTTGTGCACAACAAATACTTCATCTGTCTTTTAAAACATTTATTTAATTTTAGCAAGGCTGAAATTGGTACTTCAAGGGAATTATTTATTTTATATGTGATGTAGTGTTATTAACAGATAAACTTTAAACTGCTTTTTATGAAACAAAAATGAGTTTTTTAAGTAGTTCAGACTATAACTGCTTCACCACTAACATTTCACATTAATTCATACTGCTGACAGCAAATAGTAAATAGCCTGAAGCAGATTAATCCTGATATAATAATGACATGATCCATTGCTACTGTGCGTAAGATAAATCCATTTTGCTACAGAAACTGTATCAACATAACATGATTACTGAATTATACCATGCATGTTAATATTGTAATTAAATAACACACAAAATGGTTGCACAAGTAAAAATGAAAAGACTGATTCATAATGTGTATTCACAGTAAAGTACAGCTGTGCAATAACTTATTGTAACAGTAGGCGACTGACTGATCACTACTGCATTATTACTATTAAGCTGGATATCCTATCGAAGATAACTGTATGTCTTGCTAGCATACCAATGTCTGGGTGCCTTCCTCTCGCACTGTACATCCAACATACATCCTCATCCCCAAGGGGCAAGAGATGAAGCGATGTACAGGTATAAATTAGCTCAGGACTTTCTTGCCCCAGACCAAGGAACTGAAACAAAAGTAGAGACAACTATACACATGGGAAGTCAAAAAGGAGAGAGGAAAAAAATAAAAAATCCACCTATGCCCAAAAATGAAGAATGGGGGAGAGGAGGGTGGGATGTTATATTCAACTGTGATTAGTGGGACATCTACTTTTATGGTAAGTTCTTACACAGCTATGCTCTGTCCTTCCTTGGATTACTGTTTAAATACTATTAAAAGATGGGAAATTTCCAAAGTTATTTAAGAAAAAAAAGACCCTGAAGGACAGACCTAGCAAACCTTGCTATGGTCCTAGACAAAACATCACTTTTGTAATGTTTGTGAAAGTGTGAATGGGAGACCACGTTGCTGCTTTGTGATGTATCTGGAATCCATACCCTTGAAGAAAGCCCTAGAAGAAGCTGAAGCTCTAGTGGAATGTGCTTTAACTGGAGCTTGTAGCTATTTGCAATAGAAAGAAGAAGAACAGGAAATAGCCTTAGAAATCCAGTTAGAAATAGTCTGCTTGGAAACAGTATAATCCAAGATCTTATTCTGGAAATATATAAAAAGCTGGTTGGATCTTTTGATAGTTTTAGCTTTATATAAATAAAATCTAAGCTGTTTAATAACATCCAAAGATTGCAAAAGTCTTATTGTGAAGAGGGGAGAAAGCAAGCAAGTTGATATAAGGAGATCCTACTGACCACCTTAGGTATAACAGAAGGGTTAGTTTTTAGAGTAACCCTGTCCTTATGGATAATGAGAAGGAGTAGAATGGCTATCAGTGCTTGCAGCTCTGACACCCTTTTAGCAGAAGCCAAAGCCATCAGCAATGCAGTTTTCAAGCACAGAATTTTAGATATGAAGATGCAGCAGGCTCAAAAGGAGATAGGGTACATTTTTCCAGGACCTAGTTCAGATCCCAAGAATGGGGAATGGCTCTCCTTGGTGGTCCAATGAGTAGGATGGGTTTCAAAATTTGTTTGATGTCAAAACAAGAATAAAGTGGTGGAACCAGATGCAGGTAGAGATGGCTTACAAATGTGCTTTGAAAGAAGGCAATGCCAGTTCAGCTTTGAGCAGCTTGCACACAAGTAAGGAAGAATATTAGGAATACAGAGTTGATTGGGGTCCTGATCCTTTTTATGATAGTACATAGGAAATCTTTTCCATTTAGAAATACAATATGCCTTAGTATTTGGTTTTCTAGCCTCCTGTAGAACCTTAAACATGTTCTTAGTAAAGTGATGCCTAAAAGGAATTAAAATTCTATCACCAAAAGAGTCAGATTCAAGGTCTGAAGACTGGGATGAATTAGAGACCATTTGTTCTCTGTCAACAAGTCCATCCTGTGAGGTGACTTGATGATTCCCCTGGCCAAATGAAAGAGAAGAAAGAGAAGGGAGGACCAGTTATGTCTAAGCAAAAAGGGAATTAAAACCCTTCTTAATTTTGAGAAGGATTTGAGGAATCAGAGGAAGGGGAAGACAAGCATAAATGAACTTCCCTTCCAAGAAAAAGACATGGCATCCACCTTCCAAGCCTTAATGCATAGCATTTAGGAGCAGAATAAACTGAGCTCTCTGTTATGTGTGGAGGAAAAATATCTATCTGGGGAGTACCCCATTGATGAACACTGTCCGGAAAGACCTTTCTGTTCAGCATCCACTTATGAGGTTCTGTTCAGGCTCTGCCATAGTGTTCTTTTCTGATAGGATATACAAAACATGAGGGAAAATGTTGTGTTGAGCTACTGTGTCCTATGCAATCAGGGATAGTCTGCAGAGGCAGTAAGACTTGGTGCTTCCCTGATTCTTTATGTACCACTATATTGTGGTGTTGTCTGTGTACATCAAAAGGGGACATGGAGTCCAGAGATTATGCAGGAAGTTAAGAGCTAGGACAAGACCCTTAATTTTCTTTATGCTTATATGGTCATTTCTCTCTCTTTTTGTGACCAAACCCCCAGGACCCTGAAGCTATTGGTGCATGCTTCCTACACCAGACCTGAAACATCTGTGAAAAGTTCCTGATAAAGGGAAGGAACCAGAAAAGGCATTCCTAGGTTAAATGATATCTGGCTGATCCAACAAATACATTAATTCTTGAATGAATGTCAAAACAGAAATTAGGAATGTTAGCAGGTAGCAATGCTGTGTCCAAATGGACTTGAGATACCACTGTATCTTTCTTATGTTGAGGCATTATATGAAATTTTGATGCCATGTACCCCAGGACTCTCAAAATCTATCTTACTGAGGTTACATTCGAGGGAAGAAAGTTTTGTAAGTAATCAATAGGAAATTAACTTTGTTTGCAGGAAGGAAGGCTGTCTCTAATGGAGTATCTAGTCTGCATCTTCGGATAATCCGATCCTGGGTGGACTTAAGCAAGACCTTTTGAGCTTCAAAGTGAACTCCAAGCCACTCAGAAGACTCATGATGAAATCTAAGTCTGTCAGTAGAATCTTTTGGGAATTTTAGTATCAAAGGATTATAGTGATTACGGGTTAAACACATTCTTTTAGGCCTAGCAATGCTACCCAAATGTAATGGACTGGTTTTGATCGCATAGGCTTTATGTAGGGCATATATAACTTGACCATGGGTGGTTGATCATTTACAGGCCAGCCCAGGGATAATTTTTTGATTAGCAATCCACTTATCCAGATTGCTCTTGAATAAATGTAGGGAAGAGCTTTGCTTCACATTAATAGGAAGCCTGTTCCAGAGAAGGGGTAGACTCTGAGACACATACCTGTCTCTCCAACATATCTTATGTTGTTGATGATGTTGAGGTCTCTAGATAGAATATTTCTGATGCAAGTTATTTTGCAGATGTGCCACAGGTTCATTAAGGTTAGATCAGAAGATGCTTTGTAAGCCAGACTTTGATCGCCCCTTAGCAGTCCAAAGGAGACTGAGTATAAGGATCCTGCTTTGAGTCATTCTGCATAGGACATGTTGATTATACCATGTACTATTTTTGAGAGGAATCTATGCAGACATTCCATTTGCATATGCCAGTTCAGATACATACCAAAGGGGGCATTGTATTGTACTTGATGATTGGTCTAATGATGGCTGAGGTCAATGGAACAAAGACATCTTTGGGCCTGTATGTCATACTGTGTTGGGTTCTTATTTTGGTACAGAGATTAACAGGTAAACCATGAAGAGAGAACACACCATGCTGCAGCTAAAAGCAGTGTAATCAAAGAAATCTGTTACTTATAAAAATCATCATCTTGGTCATCTTGCACACCAAGGGACCTTCTTTCTTGGGATAATTGCAGTTTCTGCTTGACCAAGGCACTCCCTGAATCACTCAATCAATCAATCAAATCAGGTTCAAGCTGACAACCTAAACCCTGCTGCATCACACTTAAATCCTGATGTATGAAAGGAACTCAGCCAGTCATTATCAAACTCAAGTCTTGAGACAAGCAAAGAATGAATGAAGGTCAGCAAACCAGGCAACTGCCCTGGCCTATGTACACACAAGAGAATATGCAGTACTTTCTGGAAACTTAACAGCTGTTGAAGTAATATTTTTGGAAATCTTATGATACTGATCAAAAACTGCATGTAGTTTCCTGAGATGTCTGAAACATTTACAAAGAACATTATTTTTTCAGTTTATTTTTACATACTAGCTTTCCAGACTGCTAGATATTGTCTAAAACATGATCCTGTGAAGCATGGCTACTTACCCTTTTTAAGCACATTCTCGATACACAGACATTGGGTTGAAAAGGTTACAAGCTGCAGCTTTGCAAAAATATGATGTTATGTAAAAAAGTTCAACTAGCTGCTATCTCTATCCCATTGAATCCACGGATCCTCCTTTGATGCAGCAGGCTATGCAAAAAAACATTCATTAGGGTGCGAGTCTGTTAAGACCACCAGTACATTTTTTCTGAATAGTATCTCTTCTTAGGCCTAATCCATCCTTTGTCCCCAAAGGTCTGCTCTAGTTCTGTCTTCAACAATCTCTAGAACGAAATTTTGCTGCGGCTACCTGGTCCAACCCGCACACTTTCATTTCCTAAACGAGCTTCATTTTTGGTTCACGGTACTCAGGAGTGTTTTCGTTTGTCTCATACATTTTACAACTTAAATACAAAACTCTGATTAATCAATGCAGGATTATTAAAAATATTTTCACTAATAATCATATCATAATAGGCTAACAAGCATAATATCTAATGCTGATGCATTCTATTATGTCTTTGCTACTCACTTTGCTATTTCATGCCCAGCCATGAGGGAACCAAACTGATAAAAAGGGACAGAATGTCTTGGCTGTATTATATGTTCCCTTGCTTATAAGTTGTGCAATATAGAATGATTTCCTTACTACGTTAGACACTTGATGGTCAAAGATCAAGTCACTGTCTGCATGTGTTCCCAAATCCCTGACCACTGGGTTTATCCTTAGGGGTATATTATCAATATATTTATTTGCAGGGGTGACCATCTTTCTGAAAGAGATTATTATATCATGCACTTCTTGAAAATGAGATTTAAGCCATGACTGTGGAAGCAGTTATTAGTCTGTCAGGCCTTCTTTGAAGGTATTTGAATAATTGTGAGATTCTATGACTGCTCCAAGTTTACACTCATCTGTGGACTTAGTCAGATATTTTGATATTTGATATTTGATATTAGCCTTACTTTCTGAGAAGTAGATGCCGGAGTGGAGTAGCCACAGCACTGAGCCCAGAAGAATCCTACTAGCAACCTGCCATTTAGTGGAGGTACAATCCCCTATCCTGACTGGCTATCCAGTGAATGTCATAGGGGATATATCTAATTTCATGAGTTTATCTACAGAGCTTGAGTGGAGACTTTTACATATGAGACTAGTAGGCTTATGGGTCTATATTTTCCTGGGCCTGTGGATGGCTCACCCTCATGCAGAGGGATACCAATTGCAGTCCCCCATTCATTTGGCATAAATCCTACTTGGAGGTTATGGTAGAACAGTGATTCTAGTAGGCTTGATAGGTCATGTATCATGCTATTAAGCAACTTGGGATATTATCAGGCCTCATGAATGCAGTGTTTTAGCAGTGGAGAGTGCTTTTAGAATCTCTTCTCTAGTGCTAGTTGAGATAATTATGGTTAGATGTATTTCTTGAGCAACATCTAGTGGTGAAATTGGGGTAAAATTGGAGCTGAACTTATTGACCAGTAGATTAGCTATATCATCCGGCTGAATATAGTGGCTGTATTTACAATTCATTTACCACATTGTTGTGTATTGCCTTTGAGGTTGCAGACATAACTGAAGAATACCTTATGAGTATCCTTAGCTTAGGAACCTATGTTTAGGGCAAATTTCACTTTGGTAGACTTAATTTTTCCCCTAAGTTGCTTATTAAGTTTGGTTAGGGAGTTTTTGTCTTGCTGGGCATTGTGTTTTCTATTTTTTGACAAGTCCTTCTTTTTTTGTTATGCAACCTATTTATGGTAAGATTCCATCAGGTGGCTTGTTTTTGAGCTTAACCTGCGCTTATTTTGGGTAGGTACCACTGCCTCTGTGCAGCTGTATGTGTGGTTATCAAGGTAGTTTATGAACAGTTCTGCATAAGCAGCACTATTCCCTGCGTGTGGGGTCATGAAATTTTGTCAGAGTGTAACTTGAAAGCACAAGGTTGTCTTAGAATAATTCTTAACTTTCCAGGGTTAGCATGTGTCTCAAGCTTTGTTTTTATTTTGAAGGAGACAGCTGTGTGGTTCAATCTGACCAATGAGGACATTTCACCTGGGGTGGGGGTGAGGTGGGGTGGAGAATACAATATTCCTCATATTTATAAAGACCAGGTCAAGTATGTTTTCATAGTGAGCGTATAGACTTGCTGGTCCAGGGCATTCATGTTGTCAAAGTCCAGGAATCTTTGGGTCTGTATGTTTGTGGTTCTGTATGTTTCTCAAAGACCCTGAATCATGAGAATATCCAGATAAGGAAAATTTTGAATTCTGTAACGTCCGCAAAAGACATTGACAGGTGGTAGGCACTTTGTGAATACCCTTGCTGCAGTTGAAAGACCAAAAGGTAACACAGAAAACTGAAAGTGGTATGAAGAGACACAGAACCTTAAGAATTTCCTCATAATGGATGAACAGGAATGTGAAGTTAAGTGTCCTTTAAATACAATGTCACCCAATAGGCTTTGAGTTGGATAATTGGAAGTAAAGATTGCAAGATGAATGTCTTGAAACCTAGAATTTTCAGAAAGGTGTTGAGTTAAGAATGGTCCCGAATAAGTTTTCAGTTGCTCTACTTTCTGGGAACTAGAAACATTCTTAAATAAAATCTTCTTACTAGAATAGGACACATTTGTCTGATGTTCATAGGTTCATAGATTCATAGGTTGATACTAAGCTATCTGCCCTAGGGCATTTACAAGCCTAGCCAGAGTGTGTTTGGCTTTCGCCACTCTTTTTATATTAGTTGACTGTGCCTCTGTATAGTAGGTCACAGAAGATAGCCCATTTAAGGTTAGTTTACCGTGCCTCTGTCTAGTAGTGACACAGAAGAGATCCCAGGGGTAAATTTATGATCTCCCATTCAAACGTCAAGATTCTTCTTGAAGAGGGTCATTGAGGGGCTCTGTCTAACATGGATTGGGATTTTGTTCCAGAGTGAGGGGAGCCCCTGGGTATGAATCTGTCCCTCCAGCATGTTTTATTTATTTCTGTGCTGAGGTTTAAGTCACTGGAGCTTGTAGCTCTGATGGATTTGGATTTCTTGAGGTGGAGCATGTCCATTAATTCTGGGTTGGACATGGCTTTATACATCAGGCACAGGTCGCCTCTGAGTAGGTGGTAAGCAACTGAGTAGAGCTGGAGTTTCTTTAGCCTAACTGCGTAGGGTATCTGTTTGAGTCCCTTGATCCTCTTGGTGAGGTACTTTTGGGGTCTTTCTAGTTGCAGCAGGTGTTGGGTAAGGTACATCCCAAATGGGGCATTGTATTCAATTGTGGGCCTGATGAGTGATGAGTAGAGTGGCACAATGACCTCTCTTGATCTAATTGTGAACCCCTTTGTGATAAGGTGGGCTATATAGAATGTCTTTCTAACCACTTTGGCAATGTGATTGTCAAAGGAGAGATTGCAATCTACTTGGGTCCCCAAATCCCTAATTACTTCTTCTGTACTTAATGGATTACCACCTATGTGGTAATTTGTGGGCACTTTGTTTTTCCCAAAGGGGATGACTATGCACTTTTTGGTATTTAGCTTTAGGCCATGGCTCTGGCACCAGTTATCCATCTCTGTGAGACCTTTTTGGAGGATGCTTGTGTCAGCCAGTGAGTCGATTATGGCCCCCAGTTTGCAGTCATCTGCAAATTTTGACAGCCATAGTCCTCCTGTGTTAGCCTGTACCTCAGAGAAATATATACTGAACAAGAGAGGTCCCAGGACTGAGCCTTGTGGGATGCCACTTGTAACTATTTTAGAGTCTGACATGGCACCTGCAATTCTGACCATGTGTCTCAAGTTTTTATAGAAGTGTCCTACATTAGATCCAGCTGATGTTATGAATTTCCAGGTTAGGAAGGATAGAGACAGCCCTTTTTTAATGGAGAAATCTAGGAATGGTCATGCCAGGGAGGGGGGTAAATGTTGATAGTGATAAGGAGACTGGTTTGTCAGGACAGGGAGATTTAGAACCCTTAGAATCCTGGTAATACTTGTCCTAATATATTTTTGTTTATTGGACTTTTTACCCTTCTAAGATGTTTTTTTTTGTTCCATGCAAGCAAAGAGACTAGCCTTAATGGGGTACTTTCTTTGGAACCTAGGAACAGGAGAAACAAAGATTTGCTTAAAATCTTGTATGACTTTACCTTTCTCCTGTACAGTCTTGAAATGTTCTGCAGTAGCAGAGACAAAAAGATATTGCTAATGCAGAGAGAAGTCCAGAAGCTTAGCTTTGACATACTCAGGTGAAGTCTGAAGTCTAAGCCATAATCATCTATGAAGAACAGACCTAGAGATAGTTTTGTTTTGTAAGCTTTTCAGTGGAATGAGAAATAACTGCTGGATCTGATGTAGGACACTTCTATAAAAACGTTTCTGTGTCTGGAACCTTTTAAATCTATCTGGTTTCTTTGGTGCAGGTGGATGAAACTCAAGATTAAGAGAGGTAGTAGAAAAGTATCCAACAAAGCCTCCAAAACAGAAGGAATTGCAACGGGTTTAGGCACCACCATTCCCAAAAAAACTATAGTATTATTTCTGGATGTCACATAATTTGGAACTTTACCACTGAAAATATTGCATCATTTTAATCATAGTGTCACCAAAGGCAAATTCTTCCAGAAGAGAATCAGTATATAAGGTATCCTCATCATCAGAGGCAGAAGCCACTGGGGAATGGATTTGGGAAGAATAGACTGAAGAATCATCCCTGTTAGAGTCTGAGTCTTCCTCCTCCTCCTCTTCAGAATCCTCTCTTTGCCTTTTGAGAGAAGAAGAAGGGTGAGCAGTAGCAGCAGCAGGAAAAAATAAAAGAGGCTTCAAGGACATAACTGCTTTGAACAACCCCTGTGTAAAATCCTGCCATTCCTTCCAAAGATCATTAGGTGTCTGAGGGGAAGCAGCATATTTAAACTTCTGTTTCTTCTTAAGTTTGACATCTGCCTGCACAAAGTGTGGTGACTGTGAGCCCTGACATACCTCTGTCAAGGAACCAGGAACTTCTTCCTTAAGATCTCAGATATGCCCTTGGGTCCCTCAAATAATAATCCAAGATTTGTCTTTCTAACCAGAAGTGGATGACTGATCAGACATTAGAGACATGAGACGACTGCAATAAATTGGTCTCTGATAGGGTCATCATAAGCAAAGAAGCTGCAAGACGTGGATGACCTATGGTCTCATCAAGATATGCAATAGAGATGTCCAGGTCCAACTGGACAGCAAAGGTCTTGAGCTTAAGTTTCTTTGACTTCTTCTTTTTTGGCATTGGGGACTCTTTACTTGATGAAGACCCAGAGGTCATTTTACCATGCCCAAGCTCCTTAAGCTTTTAATTCTCAAGGTAAAATTTCAAAGAGGATAGAGGGTTGCACAGGGTCTTAGAAACAAATAATTGACAAATTTAACAAGTCTTATGGTTCTGTTTGGCACCTAATTAAAAAAGGCACTTTGAAATGATGGCCACTATAAGGAATTTGCCTCCCACAATCACATTTTCTTCTGTTTGATGATCTGTATAGAATTTTATTAACAAATAAAAGAGGAAAGGGCTAATCAGGATACTTATCTGCCCAACTGCTAAGGAAGAAGCATGAATCATACCTCTGACAGACCAAAGTTGAAATGAAGTCCAATACGCATGCTGGCAAATAAATTCTGAGGTAGTTCATGCCCCTACATCCAATGTGTACCATTTTCCTCCATTGGGATGAGGTTGCATGCTGGATTTACAGTACCTTCCTTTTCCACATTATCTTGGGTGTTCAGTGTAAGAGGAAAGCAACCAGGCTTTGGTATAAGAGTTTGACATAAGGCTATCTTTGGCAGGATATCCCATCTGTTAGTAATACTGCAAAAGTGATCCAAGGAAGCATTTCTCATCTTCTCCAAAAAGTCATAGCAAGGGTGAAGTATTACTTTAGCAAAGGAGTGTTTAGTAACCTTAAACAGATTAAGAATTTTCATTTTAATGTCATGGACTTAAATCTTTCAGTATAAAAACATTAACCAATTCCTAATCTGTGCCAGGCATACCATCTTGAGGTTTGTTTGGTGATTAGATTGTCTGTAGCCAAACTCTTGAGGTTTAAAGGACCACCATCTATGTAAAAGCCACTTTAGCCTAGAAGCAGTGATTATGAAATATAAACCCTGCTTTGTCTTCTGTGAAACTTCTGTGTATGAGATGGCTTGCTGAACTGAAAATAATATGTTAACTGGAATATTTGTCACATTTGTTAGGTTGACCGTTATACCATTTTTGTTAATTTTATCACTGCTCTATTTAGATGTACTCATGAATGATATTGGAGTAATGGCAACATAAACTAAGAAACTATGCTTAAGTCTCACTAACGTATAAGGTAGGTTAATTATTGATGAGTGATCTGCTAACACCTTACTTTGGTTCTGGTGTCAACGTCTGTACTCTGTTTTGAAAAGTGTCATTGTACCTAATAACAAGCTATACAGACTGTTATTGTGCTCTTCAAAGTGCAACCATCTTCAGCACACTGTGTCATGTAGATACAGTTGTTAAGAATGGGCACTTTATTTCAAATATATGAAATGGTATTCTCAGCTGTAAACTGTTTGCTGTAATTTCAGCGCTATAAGAATATTATTTGTAGGGCATCCTAGAGGGGATGTCCTGTGTAAATGACTAAGGTTCTGCTTTTAGGGACTGCTTCTGTCCAAAAGACTAGAATAATAAAGTGTTACAAATATTTTCATCTGATTACAATGACTGGTTGTATTTTGTTTCAAGGTAGAATGCACAGGGAATGAAAAAGACCTCAGGCTAAATGATGTTTTATTTTTTGAAGTAAATGTGTATAGGAAAATTAAAGCTTTTTTTTGATATCCCAATTTACCTTTTTTTTTTTTTGCTGTATAAAACGTGAAACATCATTTCACTTGCCCTGTAGCTGTATTTTAGGTTGCTTCAGTCAATAAGTGGTTTCATTTTATTTCAGAAACAAAGTATCTTGCTTTGAAGACAGGGACATCCCCTTAAGGCGATGTAGCAGCTGAGAACTACTTTACTCACATTTTATTCCATTTACTTAGATTTTTAATCTATGGTCAGATTCAATTGCTGTCATAAATCAGGAAGAAAACACCTGGCAGGGATGTTATGAACAGTGCAGATGACAACACAAAGGCACTGTATAAAAGCAGGCAGCATTGCTGTGTGTAATGGGATTTATATTGTACTACTGAAAATGATTTTGATTGACATATCACATTCTGAAAGGAATAATGTTTTTACTTTTTTTTCTAAACAGAAAACTAAGCATCTGGTGTACTGAAAGTATAGGGATCTGTATGACATTCAACCAGAGGGCACCTGCTATGTAAACAATTGATTTTGCTAGAGAATGTCTGAAGATAAAGCTAGTCTGTCATATTATAACTTCTGTCTTTATTATTTATCCATTTTTAGACATGAACTCATCTCTGTTAAGTGTCTCTAGGCAATGAATACTGTCCGCCACAATATGGGCTACCAACTTGTGTGCAAATCTTTCTCTTCCTCTCTGACTAGCCCTGCATGAGATACCAGTTATTATGCCCTACCAAGCTTTTGATGAAAGGTCAGTCAAGTGTCTTAAATACAAAACTTTTACAAGTGAGGCAATGCATACAATGACTATAAAATGGAGTACAAACAGAAATTTGACTAACAACTCCAGGAAAAAATGTGCAAAACCTGCACTGTTACCACGTGCATAAATAGTAAAAAGTAATAAAATAATTGTGACCATTTTGAATGGATGTGAAAATTCTGTAATGTTGCAGACTATGGAGTTCTCATTATGGAAACTAAGATGTTAACAACCTTGACTTATTATACTGTTTATAGTTTTAATCATCCATTTAGCACTATTCTGTCATCGCAAATCCATCTAATTAGCAGTATTCTGTCACTGCAAATTTGTATATGTAGTTATCACCTTGCTGGCCCTCTAAATGTATTTGTTTGCAACTGCATAATCCTCAGGTGATTTGGTTTATGATTTCTGAAACTCACCATCAGAGCCAGTGCTAGCATTTGGGGGGTCCCCAGCAAGTTTTAAGTCGGGGGCCCCTTGGGAGACATCCATGTGTCACCATATTGTTTCCACTCTCCCTTCCTTTTTAAGTTGCCACCTGCACCCTTTTAATTATCACTGTATGCCACATGGTATTAAAAGAGTTAGTATATATAGACCATTACAGATGGAGTTTAGTTTAGTCCCATTAGCTGAGCAAAAAAAAAAAAAAAAATCAGGGAAATAGACATAAGGAGCAGTATACATTTTACTCACATTTCTGAATAGTGAAATTAAGTTTCCCTCTCCAAGCAGAGCTTTGACATTTAAATCCAGACTGCTAACAAACTAGGCAGTTATAGCCATATTTGCTATGTACACACATCAGATATATGATTTCCAACACACAGGAACTACTGGGACACACACAGAAGCCCTGCAAAGTTAGCTCGATAATCAGACACACACAGGGGAACAGTACACATCCCCCCAAAATAGTGGTCACTGTCATCTACAAAAGAACACCACAGCAAGTTGTAAGTCAGTAACTGTAACACCTGGCCCACAGAACACAGCATCCACAAGCAAAATAGCAAAATGGTGACATGCAACAGACACAGCCAAAAAGTGACACACAGTAGCAAAAATAACGTCTTGACAAAACCAATAATTATGAGGCAGAATAGTCTACCATGTAACACAAAGTACTAAACTCTGAGCTGGTATTGAACTGCTTGCTGTACTCAGGGTAAAGCATTTGATTCTGTCCACTTTCATTTCCCTACTGTGTGACTCAAAGAAAATCACTTAACAGGACAGTTCCCCTGGCATCTACTAGCCTCTTGGTACAAAAATTATTCACAATGGTGCAAGTCAGGCACGGATTTGAAATATTGGTCTTATAAAAGTAGAAAAGTACTACAATAACAGTTTTGCATTAGCATGTATTTTTCTGAAGGATATGAAGTCTAGAACTGAAATGCCTTACATTACTTAATGACTTCAGTCCTGAATGGCTTGCTAGAAAACTACATTTTTATGAGGAAAAAACAAACAGACAAAAATCTGGGCACATTGCAACATTCTGACAGTTGACAGGTATGACTCCCAGGCTTCCCCTAGAAAAAAGGGACATGCTTCATTGGGAAGAGACCAAAAATATAATGCAAAAGGCTAAAAATATGAAACAAGACTCTAGGCATTTTGCCAGATTCCCCTCCTTTCCTCACCCACAGGCACAGACAAAATACTACAAAAAAACATAATTCTGGGGCAAACAGTAAATGCTGCTTTGACATACCAAAATCTGCCAGAATAAGATGAAGTCTGTAACACAATCTAGTGTGATTTGCTGTAAAACCACACATACTTGGGTAATGACCAAAATATTAAGCAAAACACCAAAAACATGAGACAAAAATTAGACCTTCTGCAGGATACCCCCCCCCTTTCCACGCACACACAAATACCTACAGGCTGCAAATATTTTTTTATTTTATCACAGCTCTATGATTATTTAAAAGCATTTATTATCATTGTGTGCAAAGGGTTGAGCACATAACCAATTGTTATAAACTCACCCCCTTGCAAACAAAATAATATAGAAACTTCATACACTGCACATACATACACAAAGTCAACAAAAACAGCTACATCCACAAAAAATAAGACATTCTGCAGGATTTTATACCTTTCTACACACACACACACACACACACACACACACACACACACACACACACACACACACACACACACACACACACTACAAAAGATCCATGTTTAGGGACACATTTTAAATGTTGCTTTTACAAACTTTAAAATCTGGTAAAATAACATGTATTCCATTAACATGCATTTTTGAATGACATGAAGTTTGAAACTCCGTCCTCTATATCCTCAGATGAAAAAAAAAGCTGCAAAAAGTGTCCTTTTCAGGGAGATTTAAAAGGCCTGTGAGCTGTTGCGTTATTCTTGGACAGCATGCAGGAACAATTTATCTAGTGAGGAGGATTAACAGTTTTCAAATTTTTTTTCTTTTTTTGCTTCAAAAGATAAGTTATTTTATATGTGTATGTTGTGTGGTGGGTAGTGCTTGCAGTTGGACCTTCTACCTTATAACTCAGGCTGCTGCTATAAAATCATACCTCTCAACTGTCTAGAATTTCACAGAATGTCCAGATTTTTGCCTCATATTTTTTGTCTGTTCCTCATAAATATGTAGTTTAGTGTATATCACTAGGGATTGAATAACAAACAATGACAGACATATAAATGTTAGATTTCATGTGCACTTATGCACACTAATGTAAAACCTGTTATTCTAAAAAAATTCTAAGGTTATAGCAGCAATGTTTAAAATCTGTCCCTGGTTATGGGCCTTTGTTCTGCCAACCCCCCCCCCCATTATTTTTGTCTTTCTCAAGAATTATTGTGCTTATAGGTTGACAGGTATGCACAGTCAAAGACCGTTGCCTTTCAGATTTCTATCTTTCAGAAAAGGCATGCTAAATAAACAGTGAAATACCTGGCAATCTAGCAACATTTTTCAGTTTATAAGAATGATGGTTAAAATCTTTTCCTGAATCTGGCCTCCTGTAGTTGTGTGTGTGGGAGGGGTAAGCAGGAAACATGCACAATATTCAGATTTTTACCTTTTTTTTTTTTTTTTTTTACTTTACCTAACTTTTGGTCTGGTCGATCGAGGTTTTCTGATATTTTTTTTTCATCTGAGGCTACTTTTGGTCTCGTTGAGTGTGGTTTTCTGATATATTTTTTTCATCTCAGGCCCCTATCCACTTGCAAATTATAACAGAACCTGCAATGTTTCCATTCATTCTATTGTAAGTCACATCCCGATTTTTACTGTACAAAGAGACCAAAAGTTTACATGTGTCTCACATGCGGAAGTGCTCTGAGCTTGCTGCAACCAATCAGGTCTTTGCTTCACTAAAGCAGACCTGATAGCTTCCAGCTTTTAACAGACGTAACCTCCTCATTGGAGGAAGTATCAGCAGGAAAGCAAAATGCATGGCAAAGACCTCAGCTCATTGCAAAGACCTCAGCTCACAGCAATGACAGGTCTGATTATCAGTGCCGAACAGAGGAAAAAGTTACCTGCATCATGAATGGATCTCAATGGGGGTCCCTTTCAGGTGAAACAGATTTGGGGCTCCCTCGACCATAGGTTTCATGGGTGACTAATGCCAGCTATGCTCACCATACATTTACTTTCCCCTTGGATTACCCAGGGATTGAGGTTAGGGAAACCCAGGGGTCTGTCTGTGTTGGTTATATTTATATATCTTCAGCCTGTGTGATGTTACTGGGAGTTTAAATGCATTTGTGATATAATCACTTTTTATGATGTTCTGTGATATTTCTCAAACAATGTCATTAGTGTGCTCCACTGATATAATCATACACTTCCAGTGGTTCCATTTATAGGTTCATAGGTTCATAGGTTCATACTAGGCTATCTGCCCAAGGGCATTTATAAGCCTAGCCCATAGTTATGTGGCTTTCGCCACCCCTTTAGTTTGAATAAAAACTATGCCTATCATTTTGCTGTGCCTCTGTCAAGCAGTGACGCTGAAGTAATCCCTGGGGTATATCTGCAATCTCCCATCCATTGGTCAAGATTCCTCTTGAACAAGACCAGAGAGGTGCTCTGCCTCACATGTACCGGGATTTTGTTCCACAGCATAGGGAGTCTCTGGGTGATGAATCTGTCCCTCCAGCACGTTCTATTTATAACCGTGTCAAGGTTTAAGTCTCCGCCCTTGTGGTTCTGAGGGATCTAGATTTTTGAGGTGAAGCATATTCATCAAATCTGGGTTTGACATGGCCTTATATGTCAGGCACAGGTCACCTCTGAGCAAGCGGTATGAGACTGAATAGAGCTGGAGTTCTTTCAGTCGGGCAGCATAAGACATATTTTTGAGACCCTTTATCCTTTTGGTGAGGAACTTTTGGGGCCTTTCAAGCTGCAGCAGGTGTCTGGTCAGATACATTCGAACGGGCATTGTACTCAATCATAGGTCTAATAAGTGATGAGTACAGGGGACGATGACCTCCCTTGATCTAGATGTGAATCCCTTCATGATCAGGTGGGTGATATAGAAGGTTTTCCTAACTACTTTAGCAACATGAGTGTCAAACGAAAGGCTACTGTCAACCTGGGTCCCCAGATCTCTGATGACTTTTTCTGTGCTCAGTGGATTGCCACCTATATGGTAGCTAGGGGTAGCCTTGTTTTTCCCAAAGGGTATGACTATGCATTTTTGGCGTTTAACTTCAGGCCATGGCTCTGGCACCAGTTATCCATTTCTGTGAGGCCCTTCTGGAGGATATCTGTGTCAGATGTGTTTTCGACTATGGCCCAGTTTGCAGTCATCTGCAAACTTTGTCAGCCATAACCCTCCTGTGTTTGCTTGTACTTCAGAAAAGTAGATGCCGAACAAGAGTGGACCCAGGACTGAGCCCTGTGGGACACCACTTGTGACAGGCTTTGAGTCTGACATGGCTCCAGCAACTCTGACCCTGTGGGTTCTGTCACTTAGCCAGTTTGCAACCCATCTTGTGATGTATGGGCTTACATTCAAGCTGATGAGTTTTTCGATGATACCTGAGTGGGGTATTGTGTCAAGGCCTTTGCCAGGTCGAGGTAGGCTGTATGGACTGCCTTTCCTCATCAATGGCCTTGGTGACTGTCTCAAAAAGTCAACCAAGTTTAAGAGGCAGGATCTGCCTTTGACAAAGCCAAACTGAGTTGGATCCAAAGTCTGCAAGTTCCTATGTCTTTATTTATGAGTTCCATTATGATCCTCTCCATGGCTTTGCAGATAAGGCTTGTCAAGCTAATGGGGCGGTAATTTCCAGGGTCTGTGGAGGCACCGCCCTTATGAAGTGGGACCACAGTCGCCGGCGCCACTCCTTGGGTGCGTATCCTGAGGTGAGGCTAAGATTAAACAGCTGTCCTAACTGTGGGTTTAATTCCTCATTGAGTTCATGAAGCACACAGCCGGGGACACCATCCGTCCCATGGATGCTGTGTTTTTGCCTTAGTGAGGGCAGTTCTCACCTGGGCGTTGGAGATGTTTGGGGGCTACAATCCTCTGGAATAGATATCTCTCCTTTTGGGGAGGGGAGAAGTTTGCACTGAACCTGTCAGCCAGTATGTTGGCAATGTGTGTAGGTTCAGTAATTTTCACATCATTTTGAACTAATTCTGAGCATATCTGGGAGTTTCCTCCTAGGTTTCTAACATAGCTAAAGAAGGCCTTATGATTCTCTTTAGAGTCCTTGGCGATTTTTCTCTCAAAATTTGCCTTGGATGATTTTATGAGAGCTCTTAGTTTTTTACTTATAATGATCAAAGGTGTCTTACCTTTCAAGGATTTTGCTCTATCTTGTAGTAGCTTCCTCCTTTTGTTGTAGAGCTTGTTTATGGCTGGGGTCCACCAGACTGGACGCTTGCCTTTGGTACAGAGAGTCTTAGTTTTGTTTGGGATTGCCTGATCCATGCAGTCCTGTAGGTGCTGGTAGAAGGCATTTGTAAGTGATTCAGCGGTTTGAGTAATGTTTACCACTGGCTCAGGGGCCTTAAAGGAGACCACACTAGTTTTAGAAGTGTGAAATCGGCTTTTGAGAAGTTTTTCACTGTGGTCTTTTTTGTTTCAGGTGGGGCGGGATGAGGACCTCCAGCGAGATTAGTTTATGATCTGATCTCACCAGTGAGGGGTATACTTCCGGTGTTGAACATTTTGATCCCATGTTCGTGATGATGAGATCAAGTATGTTTTCTCCTCTTGTGGGGATGGTGACTAGTTGTTCCATGGCATTTGAGTTTATGAACTCCAGGAATCTTTGGGTTAGAGTGTTCGGGCTTGAGTAGTGTTCCCAGTCTATATTAGGGTAGTTAAAGTCACCTAGTATGATGGTGTTTGGAGATACATTTATCCCTCCAATGTTTTCAGGAAGGCCATGTGAGGTTCCTGAGTTTGAGAGGGTGGCCTGTAACATGCTACAAATTGCAGAGCAGTCTTGCCTATGGTTAATTGCACCTGGATGGTCTCCGATGCATCATGCGTTGCCACCAACCTTGAGGTGTGGGTGTCCTTTATGAATATGGACACCCCTCCTTTCTTGGTGTTGTCCGGATTTTGGGGCGGAACGCATGATATGAGGTGAAACCTGTTAGTGCTGGGGTGCTCTCAGGAGCCTTGAACCAGGTTTCTGTCACAGCACAGACATCGATGTTCTCCATATTGAGAAGGGCCTCGAGTGCGTGCATCTTGAGATTGAGACTTCTGGCATTGAGCAGCATTACCCTTAGTTTTTTTTCCTTTTGGTGTTCTAGGGTGGTAGGTTTAGAATTTGAGCCTTGCCTAAAAAGGCACTATGGGGTGGCAAGAGCCTTTGCCAATATCCGAAGCCCAGGGTGACAGGTGCAAGCCGTCCCTCATGAAGCAGCGTGGCTTGTCCAGCATGTCATCCCAGGCAGACAGACATTGGATCCCCTTTGAATGACACCAGAATTTAAGCCAATTATTAAAGCTGATCATCTTATCACTGTATTGTGGCATCATTCTAGGTGAAGGTAGGATACTGCTCAAGGTCAGGGTCATACCTGCCTGGGCTACATAATCAGAGAGCTCCTCGATGTCCCTTTTCATGTAGTCCAAGGAGGTACGTCTCAGGTCGTTGACACCAGCGTGGACAATGACTGAGTCGTACTTGTACCTGCTGTTGAGAGACCTGAGTGCTTGCGTTATGTGGCGGATTCTAGCGCCTGACAGGCAGCTTACTGTGACCTTCTCTTTACTCAGTCTGGTGAGCGAACGGCAGTGTGTCTGACTATGGAATCACCAATGACAAGTGTGTCTGGCATTTTGTTTGGCCTTAAGGGCTGTGACTGTTTGACACTCTGACTGTGTGGTCTATGTGTTGCATGTGTTGGGTCGTGAGGTGGTAGTTGTTTGGGTGTCTGCTTTGGTGGCCTCTGCTGTTTTGGTAAATTTTGATCAGAGCCTCCGAGTATGTCTTTGTGTGAGTATGTGTATGATTTGAAGTTGTGATGGTACCATGTGTGACTGGGTATGTATTGTGTGTGGTTACCTTCTCCTCCTGTCTGGTCTTGCCAGTCCTATGTTGAGAGAGCTCAGCCTCCAGTTTGGCCGTATAGTTGCATCTCTCACATGTATTTGTGTTTTGTGGGAGAAGGAGAGGATTGTCTGTGTACATGAGGCAGTTGTAACATTGCCTCAATATTCCCAGGTTCACCAGTTGAGCTGGAGAGGACACTAGCAACTGATCCCTCGACATACTAGAAGTAGTAGATAAAGAGACTTTCAAAGGACTCCGGGAAGTGGGTTTTAGGCTGGTGGGGTACTATCTATAATAAGAGTGCTTTATCAAGGTGCAAGTACTGTAGGAGTAAGTGCTAGGCTTTACAGATAGAGAATAGTCTACTTGGGAATCAAGTAGAGATGAACTTTTCAGTTATAGGATATGCTGGTTAGATCAGCAGTACAGCTCGAGGAAGGTAGTTTTAAGGGAAAATTGGAAGAGTGGAATTTAGATGGCCCAAATAGTTTATCCTTGTTTAACCGCTGCTCTTGTGTGCAAAAGTGAACTCAGCTAAATCAGCTTTACGCGTTTAGCGTGTTTTATAGCAGGGGCTGAAGGGAGCTAGGAATTGGCCCAAAACGACCAATGGACTACTAGTTTCTGGCTGAAACTTCACCAAATCAGACAAAAGGCAGCTCAGTGCTTCCCACTCCCACTGGTAAGCAAAGAAACTTCCTCCTTCCTAATAAGGCAATGGATCAGTAACAGGAACTAAAAACAAAGCCCAGGGATCAGCAACTCTGAAACTGGACTACTCTAGTTCAGTAAGGCGGAAAACAAGAGATTTTTTTTGTTTTATTACAGAGACAAGGAAAAAACAGACAGTAATTGCTGTAAATCGGCTAGCGACTTTAGTGTGTAGCCTACAGAAACAATTTGCAACAATTAGTAACTTAAAGTGCAATAAACAGTGTAAAATGCAGAAATCACTTAAAGTAGCAATAAAACAGGCGAAATGCAGTTGCTAGCTTAAATAACAGTGGGAAAGCCACAAAAAATACTTATATCTGGTAGAAAGTCACTCTTTTAGCTCTCTGCTGCTTGGATCACTCTGCAGGCCACCACGAGGATCTGTGCTGAGTTGGTACAAGCTGGAAAACGCGTGTTTAGTGTGTTTTATAGCAGGGGGCTGAAAGGAGCTAGGAATTGGCCCAAAACAACCAATGGACTACTAGTTTCTGGCTGAAACTTCACCAAATCGGACAGAAAGGCTGCTCAGTGCTTCCCACTCCCACTGGTAAGCAAAGAAACTTCCCTCCTCCCTAATAAGGCAATGAATCAGTAACAGGAACTAAAAACAAAGCCCAGGGATCAGCAACTCTGAAACTGGACTACTCTAGTTCAGTAAGGCAGGAAAACAAGAGATTTTTTTTGTTTTATTACAGAGACAAGGAAAAAAACAGACAGTAAATGCTATAAATGCTGTAAATCGGCTAGCGACTTTAGTGTGTAGCCTACAGAAACAATTTGCAACAATTAGTAACTTAAAGTGCAATAAACAGTGTAAAATGCAGAAATCACTTAAAGTAGCAGTAAAACAGGCGAAATGCAGTCGCTAGCTTAAATAACAGTGGGAAAGCCACAAAAATACTTATATCTGGTAGAAAGTCACTCTTTTAGCTCTCTGCTGCTTGGATCACTCTGCAGGCCACCACGAGGATCTGTGCTGAGTTGGTACAAGCTGGAAAACGCGTGTTTAGCGTGTTTTATAGCAGGGGGCTGAAAGGAGCTAGGAATTGGCCCAAAACGACCAATGGACTACTAGTTTCTGGCTGAAACTTCACCAAATCGGACAGAAAGGCTGCTCAGTGCTTCCCACTCCCACTGGTAAGCAAAGAAACTTCCCTCCTCCCTAATAAGGCAATGGATCAGTAACAGGAACTATATGCTTGTGCCTTCTGATATATTCCTGTGTGCCCTGAACTATGTTACAGACCACTAGATTTCTTGTCAGTTTGGGAATTGTGCTGTTGGAAAACCATTGGCTGTAAATTTAGTTTGTCATTAAATGTCATGCTTGTTTTGAATTAATGTACAAAAACATACATTTTCATTAATTTTTAACAAGATAAGCCTAGCATGACCAATATTTTTTTTTTCAGAAGCAACCTGGAGCCACATTTGGTTAATTAATTAATTGATTCACTGCCACACAGATTGCAAGTTGATACTGAAGAAATTAGACTCAGAACTTATATGAAGAAGCTTGTTAACATTTTTAGCTTTATCCTTCTGTTATGAACTGCCATTCCATGATATCATCACAGTTTTATAAAATATTGTCCTGCTTCAATTTACATCTAATTATTTTTTGAGCATGGTTCACTATATACAAATGTGTATAGTGTATCGACTTACTGTGGATCAGATATGTGTGCTTGTGTGTATTTTCCTATGGTTCTTAATTGTGCTATTTTACTGACAACACGTTGGCATTTCATAATGAAATCCGTATGTTTCTGTGATGTAATGTTAATTTGGCAGTGTTTCTGCTTATTGCTGATGACTTCTGCTATAAATGCTCATGTTCTGATAAAGTCTTTGGTTACTCAGACTCTGCAGAGTTTTACTAATGGAAACAATTTCATGTGGATTCCACTATGGCTCCCTAAGACTCAACTTACCTTGGAGTAGATTGGCCTAGTACAGGTACCATTATACTAACTCACAGAGGGTGTATGAGGGTGAGATATAGCCACCCAAATACACATATGTTATAGTTGCATACAACCATTCTCCTAAGATAGCTATATGATGATGTAGTCCATGAATGTACACAACTGCCATCTGCTATGTGTAGCCATAGCCCTGTGTGCCACATTTACACAGTATATATGTAGAGGCTGCAGAAATCCAACCCTTAACAACAGTGAGTGACTTCCACAGAGTTCAGAAGCTTAATCCTACAAATCACTTGTCAACCTGCCTGTTTCTTGTCTACAATACATCTGCAAAGATGTTAACAACATGCATGGGTAGAGGAGATAGTACACACTGGTACAAGTTCACATAGTCGCACAGTCTCTCCATCCATGTGGGCACTGGGAAACATGCTGATTGTACACCATTTCGGCTGTGAATACAGGAAATGTTGTAACATAGTTTACTGGCTATCTCTTTGATATCATGATATAAACTCTGACAATATATATGGATTCCATGAGGTTGGTAGCTAAGATCGACCTGTGTATTGTTGGCTCACTTTGATTCACAAGATGGCCGACAGTAGTGCAATAAAGGGTAATCACCTGGGAGGGGGAATTTGCCCCTTTCCCAGGGACTGTGCAATCTTGGAGTTGTATATAATTGGCAGGGGGTGTGATGTTGGAGGGGGGCTTGCCCTCCCCTGCAAAAACACTGTTCGTATCAATGCATACTCTGAGAAGTAATCTCAGAGCATGCACAGAAGGTATTGACATTGTGCAATTCAACATTACTGTGGCAAGGTTAAGCATGTCAATGTAACACCAAATTGACTATTGCCATTAGCTTTATATATAGATAGATAGATAGATATAGTTAAATAGATAGATATAGGTATATATGAGTCTATGACAACTGTTCAAAGTATAAAAACTTTGAATGCCTGTCATAGCACTTAAAGAGTTTGAATCAAAATGATATGAATACACTTAAAACAAATCACACAGATATGTAAAAAACAAAATCTACCTGACACCCCCTGCTAATTATATATATATATATATATTTATCAATACCGAGATCACACTACAGTGGTGGAAGACTGTATTCCAAGAAACAATGCAATCTGCAGGAAAACTGAGGGCACATATCAAAAACCAGTAACCAAGGGTGTCTTGGCAGCAGCAACTCACCCACGCCAAGAAATATAAAATGAAAATAAGAAGAATTCCAAGCATTAAAATAAGTGTAATTAATCACTTTTGTCTCACTGTAGAAACTTCTTCAGAATAAATTGCACCAGTGACAAAGTATATTTTAAATAACCAACAGTTTTCACTCATTGATTGAAATGCAGTTTTCCTGCAGTTTGCTTTTTCTTGGTTTTATCTAATTGTGGGACTATGGCTACTTTTGCTGACAGTTGTTTTAACCAGCCTGGTGAACATGAACGATCTTTCCTAGGGAACTCACTATGTTGATCAATTTATTCTCACAATTGTCAAAGGAGCTTTTACCTGAAACTGTAAGTGGATGGTGAACCCAAAGTGTTGATCCCTTGTTTCCAGCCAAGAGATGGTTTTGGAGGATGATTTCTGGTTTAATGTTCTACTTCGGATGCATCTACTCAGCAACCTGGTTTGTTTAATGGAGTGTCAGAATCTGACAGGGCACATGGATAATGTATTGAATTTCTTGGTTGATCCACCAGACTTTGTTTTTTTTTTTCCAAATACTATAAGTTGGATATGGACATGTGGTTAAAAAACTCAGACTTCCATATTAATAGTACTGTGGATACCACAGGGTCTGACCGAGGTATGTGCTTTAAACTAAGCAACAAAATGCTGTGATATACATCTTTGCTTTTGGATAATTTGTTTTTAAAGGAATGTATTACCAAAAAGCAAGTCCCCAAAGGACTTAGGATTTGTAAATACCCTAACAACATGGAACCGGGGACTCATTATCATGACAAACTTACTGAAATTTTTAATAACTGTGGACTGCAGGGTGCTATTATTCACAAGAATGAAAAATTGTTAGGCAATTTGTATAAAGATATATTTGTGTTAAACAATCAAATGCAAATTGATTTGTTGTTTACACTTAATCAATACAGAAATAGATGCTGATGGCCAGATTCAATAAAGCCTACCTGGTCCATTTACACCATGTGTGCATCATGATGAGGCAATCAGATGGTAGCGCACTGTTTTGGATTCAGTAAGCAGCTCTACATGGTGTATAGAGTCATGCAAACAAGGTTAACACTGTTGCATGCTAATTACAGCATAAGCAGCTGAATTGTATGCTAATCAATCAATCCAAGATGGAGGAGCTATTCAACAAACTATAAAGCAACTGTGTAGACTCACTCTTGGTTTTTCCTGCAAATTCCAAAACCTATTGGAATACAGCTACGGAAAGGAGTCTACACAGAAAGAATGTTAGGGTATGCTGTTGTTTTAATTCATGTGTATGTGCAACAGTCTATGCTGCTGCTGCTGTTAGGACACCAAGGCCAAGAAGGAGAAGAGTTTTCAGAACCTGTTTAACTTATAATTTGCATGACATGGAAAATGGAGAGCCCTACAAGGTAGACAGAGACGCATGACAAGAACTCTGCAACCTTTGTTGTCCTCAACTCAGAGCCAGGGCAAACCGAGGGTAACCCATACCCAGGCAGTTACCATGACTCACATATCTGGCACACCTCACAACTGTATCAGATATTCACTAGGGGGGATATCCCCCAGGGCTATTTACTGGGGGATGAAGGTTATGCACTGGAACCATGGCTGATGATGCCCATCAGAAATGCCCACAAACCTGCTGAAGAATGTCATAAGGAGGCACACGCTCAAACCAGCTATATCATAGAGCATGTGTTTGGACTGCTGAAGTCATGGTTACAGTGCCTAGATACATCTGGGGGAGCCCTGCATTACACTCCATGTACATGTACTGAAATATTCACTGTATGTGCCATGCTACTCAACATCATCCTGAGAAAACAGCTTCAACAGGATCAACAAGGGGAAGGGGCACACATCCCACCACCAATGGGAAGGTCACCACAGCTACACGCAGGTGAGGAATCAAAGGGGCAACAAGCAGTTGCTGTGGGTGTAGGTAGATGTAGATGTGCTCAGTATGCCCTTGCATTGGCTAAGAGGCAACACATAGCGCACTCACTTACCACCTAAGGGGCTAAAACCTTCATCTTCTGCACATACATATAGTAACATTGATGCCAGGCAATGCTCACAGCCTTTACCTACCCATGTAATGGCTGTGTACTCCTACCATCAAAAGCAAAAAAGAAGATGCCACACCAGGTTATCCTTTATCCCAATGGGTTTCTTATTAGTGTTTTTATTCACAATATAAAATGAACTTAATCAGGCAAACCCCTTCCATATAAGTCAATCTTAAATAGACCATTTAATTAACCATCATTAAATCAATCTCATTTTTAAAGCGAAACACAATTTTTCACTGCAAGTGAATAAACAATTTGAATCACTCATTAAAACAAATTAGTAAGAAATTAGCAAGCCACTAAATTCATAAAATTATCCCCATATATAAATTCTTACTATGAGGGCACACGCAAAATATACGTATAGACGTATAAAATCTGTCAAATAGCTACATAAATTCATATGTAAGATTTCTCTAAAAATATGGGTGTAAACAGACAAGTACACATTCCACATTCCTACCTTTCAAATGATTTCAATTTTAATACACATTTTATTGAACAATATTCAGTTAACCCTGGGAAAAACATATGCATTTCTTTTTAATTGCCATAAAAGCTCTTTTTCCTTCTAATTTCAATTCCCATGGCCCACTCCTTATATATTTCCCAACTTGTTCTGTAATTATGTACTTAAAATAATGGGTTGGGTTTTCAGCAATATGTTTTGTCAAAGCATTCATAATATTATACTTAGTTATATGGTATTGATAAACCCAAAAGGAAGGCACTGGTTAGGCAGGTCTGGATATCAGTCGAGAAAAGTTTATTGTAGACACAAAAGCACACTGACAACAAGGTTAAGGTTAAAGGTTTGATGTTCCCCTAGAGATCATCGAGATTCTGGCTAGAGGTCTCACTTTTGCCCCTTCAGCAAAAGCGGATATGCCTAGAACTTTGTTGGACCTAAAATTGTTTCTTCGTAAATTGAATTTAACTGTTCTTTTAGATAATAATACACAAGTCATTAACAATCTTAGAGTAGCTAGTGTATTTAATCGACCTATGCATGTAACATTGTCTGCCTTTGAAAAACTTTGTGAAATGGATATTAGAGCCATGTTAAATAAGCCATTTGGGGGAATTATACTGTTAACATGTCTAGGAAAGAAAGGGATTTTTTGAACATGATGAAAGAACATAAATTTAGGGTAATGAAGCCAGATTGTGGGGGGGGGGGGGGCTGGTCTTCATGAATGAATCAGATTATATCAATAGGATGTACCTTATTTTGGAAAGTGAAAGTTATGAGGAGGTTTCACTTAACGAATTACATGGGCATATCAACATGTTAGATCAACCTTAAATGATTTGTTCATTGAAGCCAGCATAAGTTTAGATACATACCACTATCTAAACATGGTGACACCATTCACACCTGTTATTTTTGGTATGCCAAAAATTCATAAGGACTTGGAGAACCCCCCCCCCCACACTTTCCGCCCTATCATGGACAGAAGGAAATGTACAACTTACACATGTGCAAAACTGGTTGATAATAAAATCAAAGGACCCTTGGCAAATTAACCCCAAATTTGTCACGACTCTTGGAGTTTCTTGGAAGGGGTCAATAATCTGGATTTTAATGTTGATTATAACTTCCTTACTGTGGATGTGAAGGATTTATATACTGTTATACCCCCGAATTTGGGGATTGAGTGGACGCGTGATTTTTTATTATCTAAAGGGGTTGGAGGCCAAGAAGTGAATTTGATTGAGACACTCTTAGACATTGTTTTATCTAATAATTTCATCTTGTTCAATAATAAAATTTTCCTTCAAGAAAATGGGATGGCGATGGAGTCACCTTGTGGGGACAGTTTTGCCAGTTGTATAATGGCATATTGGGAAAGGGTGTACTTATTCCAAAATGCAGACTTTATTGATAATGCCTTTTGATACACACATTACCTTGATTATATGTTTTTCATATGGAAAGGGGATTATAATTCAGCTAGAGCCTTTGTTAATAATATAACTAGGCTAACCACCTTTTTACAATTTAAATTTCAGTTTGCAACTGACAGCATTACTTTTTTGGATGTACAGTTAACTAAGGATAAAACTAATAATCGGTATTTAGCAAAGATTTTTAGAAAACCTACTTATTCCAAAACATTCTTACATTTTGGAAACAGCCATCCTTTCCATCAGAATAGGGCTGTTATAAAAGGGCAATTGGTAAGAGCTGCCAAAATGATATCTTTAGACACTGATTTTTATATTGAATGTGAAGGACTAAAAATATGTTCCTTAGGAGGGTGTACCCAAATAATTTAATTGACCAACTAATTATTGAAGTTAGAAGAAAGAGAGACTCAGGTTACTTTAAACCCATCTTATGGAAAGGTGAGTTGATAGGAGAATTCATCCATGTGAATCAACAGGACCCCCAGGATAATAACACTCCAGGGTTTAATAATGTTAGTAGTTATAACATAGGTTCATAGGTAGGTACTAGGCTATAGTATATATAGTATATAGTATATAGTATATATATATAGTATATATAGTATAGGCTAGTATATATAGGGCCTATATAAGCCTAGCAAAAAATGTACCCTGGCTTTCGCCACCCAAGAAAATTATTTTCCTGTACCCTTATCGAGCAGAGCCACAGAAGTGATCCATGGGGTGAATTTCCTATTTCCCATCCAATCATCAAGATTCTTCTTGAAGAGTGCTAATGAGGAGCTCTGTTTAACATAGATAGGTAGTCTGTTCCAGAGTATGGGAAATCTCTGGGACAGGAATCTATCCCTCCAGCATGTTCTGTTTATTGTGGTGACAAGGTTTAGGTCCCTAGAGTGTGCAGCTTGGAGGGATTGGAATTTCTTTAATTGGAGCATGTCCAACAGCTCTGGGTTTGACATAGCTTTTTATGTTAGGCAGAAATCGCCTCTGAGTAGGAGATATGTGACGGAGTAAGGCTGGAGTTTTTTTATATGGTCTGTGTAGGGCATCTGATTGAGGCCAGTAATCCTCTTTGTGAGGTATTTCTGTGGCCTTTCCAGTTGTTGTAGATGTCTTGTGAGGTACATTCCAAAAGGGGTGTTATACTCTATAATGGGTCTAATGAGTGATGAGTAGAGGGGAACAATGACCTCTTTTTTCTGGATGAGAAACCTTTTGTGATGAGGTGAGCCATGTAGAAGGATTTCCTGACCACTGTGGCAATGTGATTATAAAGGAGAGACTACTGTCCACCTGTGTCCCATGGTCTCATCACATTTTCAGCATTAAGTAGACTAACAGCTATGTGGTAGTTCATGGATACAGAGTTTTAACCAAAGGGGATGACAGTACACTTTTTGGCATTGAGCTTCAGGTCATGGCTTTGACACCAGGTATCTGTCTCAGTGAGGCCCTTTTGTAGTATGTCCACATCTCTAGGACTTTCAATTATTGCTCCTAGTTTGCAGTCATCTGCAAACTTTGTTAGCCAAAGACCTTCTGTGTTAGCCTGTACTTCAGAGAAGTAGATACCAAAAGGAGAGGACCCAGGACTGAACCCTGTGGTACTCCACTTGTCACTGGTCTGAAGTCAGATTTGGAATCCGCTACTTTCACAGTGTGGGTTCTGTCTGTGAGCCAGTTAGCAACCCATCTTGTATAGGGATTTATACCTAGTTTAGTGAGCTTATCTATAATTCCAGGTGGGGGATTGTGTCGAAAGCCTTGGCGAGATCTAAATAAGCTGTGTGAACCACTTTACCCTCATCTATGGCTTTGGTGACTGCTTCAAAGAAGTCAATCAGGTTTAGGAGACATGATCTACCTTTTACAAATCTGAACTGGGTAGGGTCCAGAGTTTGGAGATTACCAATGTCTTTGTTTATGAGTTCCATAATGATACGTTCCATGGCCTTGCAGACCAGGCTTGTCAGGCTAATGGGATGGTAGTTCTCAGGGTCCATCATGGCTCCCCCTTTGTGGAGTGGGATAACCACCGCAGTCCACCATTCAGTGGCCACAAAGCCTGAGGTGAGGCTCTGATTGAACATGGTACTTAGGTAGGGTGCCAGTTCATTCTGTAGTTCATGTAGAATGCAGCCTGGGATATTGTCAGGTCCCATGGGTGCTGTGTTCTTGGCTTTGGAGAGTGTGTTTTTTACCTGTGCAGCCGTGATTACAGGAACTTTGTATTCTTCCGGTATAGAGATGGACCCTCTAGGGGGTGAGAGGGGGGGTAAAGTTAGCACTGAACCTATCTGCCAGGATGTTGGCAATATCAGTTGGTTTTGTATATTTAGTGCCATTGTGTTGTAACTCAGAGCAGATCTGAGTGTTGCCATTGAGATTCTTGATATAGCTATAGAATGCTTTGTGGTTGTCTTTAGAGTCAGTGGCAATTTTGCTTTTGTAACTAGCTTTGGAGGATTTCATGAGAGATCTCAGCTTCTTACTGAGATTGACAGGGAGTTCCTCCAGTCATGGGATTTTACTCTTTTTTGCAACAGTTTCTTTCTTCTGTTGTAGAGTTTGTTTATGGCAGAGGACCACCAGATTGGCTTCCATTTTTTGGAGGATAGCATCTTGGTTCTATTAAGGATAGCATGATCCATGCACTTGTGTAAGTGCTTATAAAGTGCATTTGTGTAGGATTCAGCAGTCGCACCTCTATTGTCCATCTGCATGGGTGTCATGAAGTTTGCCACTTCTGTCTTAAGAAGTGTGAAGTTGGCTTTGGAGAAGTTTTTTACGGTGGTTTCCTTAACTGGGGGTGGGGGCGGGATGTGGGTGTCTAGGGTGATTAGCTTATGGTTGGATCTGACCAATGAGGAATTGACCTCTGGTGTGGAACACTGGTTGCCCATGTTGGTAATGACCAGGTCTAGGATATTGCTTCCCCTGGTGGGGGTGTGAATAAGTTGATCCAAGGCATTGGAATTTATGAATTCCAGAAAACGTTGAGCAAAATAGTTGGTACATGAGTAGTTTTCCCAGTTAATGGTGGGGTAGTTGAAATCACCCATTATTAGGGAGTTGGGTTGTACCCTAATACTTTCCAGTGTATCAAGAAATGAGGAGTGTGAATCCTGCATGGAGGGGGGGTCTGTAGCAAGCTACAATTTGGATTGCAGTCTTGCCCAGCGTTAGTTGCACTTGAATAATCTTGGATGCATTATGCTGTGCAACTAGCCTGGAGGAGTGGATAACCTTAATGAATATGGACACGCCTCCACCTTTAGTGCTTCATTCTGGGTTAGGTGGCCAAAAGGTGTGATATGAATTATAGCCTGGTAATGCAGGGGTGCTCTCTGGAGCTTTGAACCAGGTCTCTGTCACTGCACAGATGTCGATGTTCTCCATTTTAAGGAGTGCCTTGAGTGAGTGCATTTTGAGGTTTAGACTTCTAGCATTGAGTAGCATTACCCTCAGATTTTGCTTGATTGTATCTGTTATGGTGGCAAATTTGTCATTTGAACCTTGCCTAAAAAAGGCACTATATGGGTGGCAAAAGCCTTAGCCAGTATCCAGAATCCCAAGGGCAACAGGTGCAGGCCATCTCTGGCAAAGCATCATGGTCTGTTGATCATGTCGTCCCAGGCAGACAAATACTAGATCCCCTTAGAATGACACCACAAGCTTAGCCAATTGTTGAAGTCAATCATTTTGTTTTTGTACTGTGGTATCATTCTGGGTGATGGCAGGATGCTGCTCAAGGCTAGGGTCATACCTGCCTGGGCTACAAGATTGGAGACCTCCTCCATGTCTCTTTTCATGTAGTCCAGGGAGGTACATCTCAGGTCATTCACACCAACATGGACAATGACAGTGTCATATTTGTACATGTTGTGGCGTGACCTGAGTGCGTGCATTATGTGGCGGATCCTGACACCTGACAGGCAGCTGACAGTAACTTTCTCCTTGTTTAGCCTGGTGAGTGGAACATAATTGTGCCTGACTATAGAGTCATCTATGACTAGAGTGTTGGGTACGTTGTTATGTCTTATGGGCTGTGGTTGAGTGGCACACTGAGTTTGTGGGCTATGTGTCATTTGCTTTGTGTTGGGGGGGTGGAGTTTGCTTGCATTTCTGCTTTGGAGTTCCCTGATGCTTGTGCAGGTTTTTATTGAGAGCCTCGGTGAATGTTGGTGTGTGTTTTGTGTTTCTACGTGTGTGTTTTGGTAGTGTAGGATTTGAGGGACTATGTGATGAGTGTGGTGTGGTGCATGTGCGTACCTTCTCCTCTTGACTGTCTAGTTCAGTCTTGGGTGACGAGAGCTTTGTTTTCAGTTTGGCTAAATAAGTGCATCTCTCACAGGTTGTAGTGTTGGGTGGTAGAAGGAGAGGGTTGTCTGTGTACATGAGGCAATTGCTGCATTGCCCCAAGATGCCCAGATTCATCAGGTAGACAGGAGAAATCATCGGAAGCTGACCCTTAGACATGCCTGGATAGGTGCTTATTTATTAAGTACTAAAAACTGCTTTCCTCTAGACAAGTGAGGAAAGTTGAGTGCTGTAGTAATTTGCAGCTTATTTAGGGCTTACAATGAGTTCTGAACAAGTGCTGAGTTCAAACAAACAGATTTGAGTGCTGAATCTAGAAAATTGGCTAGTTCTAAGAAACAAAATTAAGTTGGAAGGCATCCCTCCAACACAGAAAGGCTTGGGGGCTCAGAAGCCTACAAACAGTCTAGACCACTTACAGGAAAGGCATGAAACAAGCTTAAAAATGTTTTTATTTCCCAGATGCTCACTTTGTACACAGTAGGAGTGCCTGAAATCAGAATATGATCTCACTGCATTCACTTGAGTGAGCAAATGAGATGGGCCCAGAAGGAGTATCCAAACACAAATTTATAAGAGGGGTGGGCAGTTTCAAAGCCACCAAGATTAACACCAAAACAGAAACAGGGAGCGTGGGTGGGGAACTAACTGAAAAAACAGAGTCAAAACTTCCAGTCCAGTTAATATTCAATGCAACACAAATAAATCATTTAAAATACTGTATTATTTGAAAAAAGTGCAGATAAAAGGTTCTTAAAGTCTCTTACACGTCCAGTTGAATACAACTAGATCTTAGCTGGCCAAAGCTGAGATTTTAAGCAGAAAATATTTCAAAATGTACCATTTAAATAGGCAGTGACAGAATATCAATGAATGAGACTACCTCCACCTGCAATTACTAACAGGCAATACAATTCTAGCAAGCACTAACTGAAAAAACAGAGTCAAAACTTCCAGTTCAGTTAATATTCAATGCAACACAAATAAATCGATTAAAATGCTGTATTATTTGAAAAAAAAGTGGAAATAAAAGGTACTTAAATTCTCTTATATGTCCAGTTGAATATAGCTAGATCTTAGCTGGCCAAAGCTGAAGTTTTAAGCAGAAAATATTTCAAAATGTACCACTTAAATAGGCAGTGACAGGTTATGAATGAATGAGACTACCCTCGCCTGCAATTACTAACAGTCAATAACATTCTAGCAAGCACTAACTGGCAAAACAGAGTCAAAACTTCAAGTTCAGTTAATATTCAATGCAATATAAATGAATCAATTAAAATGCTGTATTATTTGAAAAAAAAGTGCAGATAACAGGTACTTAAATTCTCTTTTATGTCCATTTGAATACAGCTAGATCTTAGCTGGCCAAAGCTGAGGTTTTTAAGCAGAAAATATTTCAAAATGTACCACTTAAATAGACAGTGACAGGATATCAATGAATGAGACTACCCCGGCCTGCAATTACTAACAGGCAATAACATTCTAGCAAGCACTAACTGAAAAAAACAGAGTCAAAACTTTCAGTTCAGTTAATATTCAATGCAACACAAATAAATCAATTAAAATGCTGTATTATTTGAAAAAAGTGCAGATAAAAGTTACTTAAATTCTCTTACAAGTCCAGCTAAATACAGCTAGATCTTATCCAGCCAAAGCTGAGATTTTAAGCAGAAAATATTTCAAAATGTACCACTTAAATAGGCAGTGACAGGATATCAATGAATGAGACTACCCCACCTGCAATTACTAACAGGCAATAAAATTCTAGCAAGCAGTAACTGAAAAAACAGAGTCATGATTTCCAGTTCAGTTAATATTCAATACAACACAAATAAATCAATTAAAATGCTGTATTATTTGAAAAAAGTGCAGATAAAAGGTACTTAAATTCTCTTATATGTCCAGTTGAATACAGCTAGATCTTAGCCGGCCAAAGCTAAAGTTTTAAGCAGAAAATATTTCAAAATGTACCACTTAAATAGGCAGTGATAGGATATGAATGAATGAGACTACCCCCGCCTGCAATTACTAACAGTCAATAACATTCGAGCAAGCACTAACTGAAAAAATAGAGTCAAAACTTCCAGTTCAGTTAATATTCGATTCAACACAAATGAATCAATTAAAATGCTGTATTATTTGAAAAAAATGTGCAGATAAAAGGTACTTAAATTCTCTTATATGTCCATTTGAATACAGCTAGATCTTAGCTGGCCAAAGCTGAGGTTTTAAACAGAAAATATTTCAAAATGTACCATTTAAATAGGCAGTGACAGGATATCAATGAATGAGACTACCCCCGCCTGCAATTACTAACAGGCAATAACATTCTAGCAAGCACTAACTGAAAAAAACAGAGTCAAGACTTCCAGTTCAGTTAATATTCAATGCAACACAAATGAATCAATTAAAATGCTGTATTATTTGAAAACAAATGTGCAGATAAAAGGTACTTAAATTCTTTATACGTCCATTTGAATACAGATAGATCTTAGCTGGCCAAAGCTGAGGTTTTAAGCAGAAAATATTTCAAAATGTACCACTTAAATAGGCAGTGACAGGATATCAATGAATGAGACTACCCCCGCCTGCAATTACTAACAGGCAATAACATTCTAGCAAGCACTAACTGAAAAAACAGAGTCAAAACTTCCAGTTCAGTTAATATTCAATTCAACACAAATAAATCAATTAAAATGCTGTATTATTTGAAAAAAATGCAGATAAAAGGTACTTAAATTCTCTTATATGTCCATTTGAATACAGCTAGATCTTAGCTGGCCAAAGCTGAGGTTTTAAGCAGAAAATATTTCAAAATGTACCATTTAAATAGGCAGTGACAGGATATCAATGAATGAGACTACCCCCGCCTGCAATTACTAACAGGCAATAACATTCGAGCAAACACTAACTGAAAAAACAGAGTCAAGACTTCCAGTTCAGATAATATTCAATGCAACACAAATAAATCAATTAAAATGCTGTATTATTTGAAAAAAGTGCAGATAAAAAATACTTAAATTCTCTTACAAGTCCAGCTAAATACAGCTAGATCTTAGCCAGCCAAAGCTGAGGTTTTAAGCAGAAAATATTTCAAAATGTACCACTTAAATAGGCAGTGACAGGATATCAATGAATGAGACTACCCCACCTGCAATTACTAACAGGCAATAAAATTCTAGCAAGCAGTAACTGAAAAAACAGAGTCAAAATTTCCAGTTCAGTTAATATTCAATGCAACACAAATAAATCAATTAAAATGCTGTATTATTTAAAAAAAGTGCAGATAAAAGGTACTTAAATTCTCTTATATGTCCATTTGAATACAGCTAGATCTTAGCTGGCCAAAGCTGAGGTTTTAAGCAGAAAATATTTCAAAATGTACCATTTAAATAGGCAGTGACATTATATCAATGAATGAGACTCCCCACCTGCAATTACTAACAGGCAATAACATTCTAGCAAGCACTAACTGAAAAAAGAGTCAAAACTTCTAGTTCAGCTAATATTCAATGCAACACAAATACATCAATTAAAATGCTGTATTATTTGAAAAAAGTGCAGATAAAAGTTACTTAAATTCTCTTACAAGTCCAGTTGAATACAACAAGATCTTAGCTGGCCAAAGCTGAGGTTTTAAGCAGAACAGATTTCAAAATGTACCACTTAAGCCGTGACAGGATATTAATGAATGAGACTACCCCCACCTGCAATTACTAACAGGCAATAAAATTCTAGCAAGCACTAACTGAAAAAACAGAGTCAAAACTTCCAGTTCAGTTAATATTCAATGCAACACAAATAAATCAATTAAAATGCTGTATTATTTGAAAAATTGCAGATAAAAGGTACTTAAATTCTCTTACACATCCAGTTGAATACAGCTAGATCTTAGCCAGCCAAAGCTGAGGTTTTAAGCAGAAAATATTTCAAAATGTACCACTTAAATAGGCAGTGACAGGATATCAATGAACGAGGCTACCCCCACCTGCAATTACTAACAGGCAATAAATTTCTAGCAAGCACTAACTGAAAAAACAGAGTCAAAACTTCCAGTTCAGTTAATATTCAATGCAACACAAATACATCAATTAAAATGCTGTATTATTTGAAAAATTGAAGATAAAAGGTGCTTAAATTCTCTTACACATCCAATTGAATACAGCGAGATCTTAGCTGGCCAAAGCTGAGGTTTTAAGCAGCAAATGTTTCATAATGTACTCCTTAAATAGGCAGCGACAGGATATCAATGAATGAGATTACTCCCACCAGCAATTACTAACAGGCAATAAAATTCTAGCAAGCACTAACTGAAAAAACAGAGTCAAAACTTCCAGTTCAGTTAATATTCAATGCAACACAAATAAATCAATTAAAATGCTGTATTAGTTAAAAAAAGTGCAGATAAAACGTACTTAATTTCTCTTATATGTCCAGCTGAATACAGCTAGTTCTTAGCCAGCCAAAGCTGAGGTTTTAAGCAGCAAATATTTCAAAATGTACCACTTAAATAGGCAGTGACAGGATATCAATGAATGAGACTACCCCTGCCTGCAATTACTAACAGGCAAAACAATTCTAGCAAGCACTAACTGAAAAAACAAAGTCAAAACTTCCAGTTCGGTTAATATTCAGTGCAACAGAAATAAATCAATTAAAATGCTGTATTATTTGAAAAAAGTGCAGATAAAAGGTACTTAAATTCTCTTATATGTCCAGTTGAATACAGCTAGATCTTAGCCGGCCAAAGCTGAGGTTTTAAGCAGAAAATATTTAAAAATATACCACTTAAACCGGCAGTGACAGGATATCAATGAATGAGACTACCCTGCCTGCAATTACTAACAGGCAATACAATTCTAGCAAGCACTAACTGAAAAAACAGAGTCAAAACATCCAGTTCAGTTAATATTCAATGCAACACAAATAAATCAATTAAAATGTTGTATTATTTGAAAAAAGTGCAGATAAAAGGTACTTAAATTCTCTTATATGTCCAGTTGAATACAGCTAGATGTTAGCCGGCCAAAGCTGAGATTTTAAGCAGAAAATATTTCAAAATGTACCACTTAAATAGGCAGTGACAGGATATCAATGAATGAGACTACCCCCACCTGCAATTACTAACAGGCAATACAATTCTAGCAAGCACTAACTGAAAAAACAGAGTCAAAACTTCCAGTTCAGTTAATATGTAATGCAACACAAATAAATCAATTAAATTGCTGTATTATTTGAAACAAAGTGCAGATAAAAGGTACTTAAATTCTCCTAGATGTCCAGTTGAATACAGCTAGATCTTAGCCGGACAAATCTGAGGTTTTAAGCAGAAAATATTTCAAAATATACCACTTAATCCGGCAGTGACAGGATATCAATGAATGAGACTACCCTGCTGCAATTACTAACAGGCAATAAAATTCTAGCAAGCACTAACTGAAAAAACAGAGTAAAAACTTCCATTTCAGTTAATATTCAATGCAACACGGATACACATTTGTTTCTTAACCCCCTTTTCTAGTGGTGCCACTAAGTTGAGGGATATTATAATAAAGAATTGGGCACTTATTAATGAAGATAACACTATTAGGAACATTCTGGGAAATAGGCCTAGAATTATCTTTAGGAAAGGCTTTAATCTTAAAGGAATACTTGAGAAATATACAACATCAAATTAATTTAATGTTGGGATGACCAAGTGTGGATGTTGCCATTATTGTAAGTATGTTGATGTTAGGAAGGAATTTCAAATTCATAATAAGAATTACAAAATAATGGGTAGATTTAATTGTGAGATGCTAGGTGAGATTTATCTTGCTAAGTGTCAATAATTCGATGGCTTCTATATAGGGAAGACCGAGTGCCCATTGAAACAACGATTATATGAACATCAATACCCTATAACTAAGTATAATATTATGAATGCTTTGGCAAAACATGTTGCTGAAAACAAAACCCATCATTTTAAGCACATAATTATAGAACAAGTTGGGAAATATATAACTGGTAGGCCATGGGAACTGAAATTAGAAGGAAAAGAGCTTTTATGGGAATTAAAAACAAATGCATATGTTTTCCCAGGGTTAAATGAATATTGTTCGATAAAATGTGTATTAAAATTGAAATCCTTAGAAAGGTAGGAATGTGGGATGTGTAATTATCTGTTTACACCTATATTTTTAAGGAAATGTTATATGTAAATTTATGTAGGTATTTGACAGATTTTATACGTTTGTATGTATATATTTTGTGTGCTCTCACAGTAAAAGTTTATATATGGGGGTAATTTTATGAATTTAGTGGCTGGCTGCTTTCTTACTAATTTGTTTTAGTGAGCAATTCTAATTGTTTTTTCATTGTAGTGAAAAACTGTGTTTCACTTTAAAAATGGGATTGGTGTAATGATGGTTAATCGGATGGTCTATTTAAGATTAACTTGTATGGAAGGGGTTTGTCTGATGAAGTTCATTTTATATTGTGAATGAAAGTGCTAACAATAAACCCATTGGGATAAAGGATAACCTGGTGTGGCATCTTCTATCTTGCTTTGGAAGTTTTATGGTTTTACTCCTAGCATCAGACAGAGTCAGCCCTGAAATGAAACTGTTGCAACTGCTGGATTTACAACATAAGTGTTGAACCTGGAGTGTACTTTGTAATAATACAAATTAATGGTATATCCTTGAATGTTGTTACTTGGTAATGTAAACAAGTAAAAGGTGGATGATTTGTACAGTAATTACTTTAACATGTGACAGCAAAGACTTATGTGACTTATATGTGTCCATTATTAAGTAGTAGGCCTCAGGAATCAACGATACCAACAGTCATACCTCTCAAAAGTACTGATGGTCACCGAATGTCCTCAGTCTAGCACAATACTTTTGTACTGGAAAATCATTGAAGAGAGAAGTTAGAAAGTGATGAGGCACATATCAGTTTCAGACTTCACAGCCCTCACAAGATCATTAACAATACTGATGCAAAAAATGTTTGATTTTGTCAACTGTCTAATTTTCTAAAACCAAACTACATCAAAGGTACAATTACCAAATCAACATCACAAATGCAGATATACTAAGCACTAAGTCAGCTATGCACCCCGAGCATCAGACGCAAGTGTTATGTATACCTGAATCCAAAAGATAGAAAACAGGAATATGGCACAGTTATCAGTACTTGCACAGGGTGTTGTGTGGGGGGATGACACAAAAGGTTGATGAGTATGTGCGATTAAGAAAGAGAAGCAGGTAGATATTCAGATAGAGTAACAAATGGCCAGTGAGACAAAATGAGCTTAAAGCTTCATGGCTGAACCATATAACTGTTGTTGTGAGTGTCTGTATGGGTCTTCCAGGTTAAATTGGTGTGTGAGTGTCTGCATGAACACAGCCAAGCTCTGTGCTAGCTCTATGTATTGGTATGTCAGACAGGTGTAAGCCATGCATGGTAGAGATGGCAGTTCATTGTTGGTTGTACCTGACCATGAGAACCAGCTCTGCTAGGAGTTGCACTGTCATATCCATGCCCATGATCAGATGCACTGCTGCTACCTGAACGTGACTGATGTCTACTGGACAAGCTCCCCTCATAAGGATGCCCGGGACCATGACCCCGTGGCCTGCTGCATCTGGGTGTGGACACCTCGACCACTGATGAAACAGTGGAAGTAGTGCCATTATGGGACCATGATCGGAATGGCCACATCAGCTAACAGTAGAGGGTGTGGCCCCCCAACCAGCAGATATCCCATCACAGACATCGCCCATTCCAACATGTCATTCATCCAGTTCATTGAATAGGCAACATGGTGGAGGCAGTCATGCATGTCACCCTGTGTCACATCAACAACCCTAAGCATTTCTTTGGAGGATGTAAGGTAATCTGCCTGAGCCTCCATGACAGCCCTAAACATACGAGTGGCATGGGAAGATGCACCTGGATCAGGTGGAGGATGGACAGCAGGCCTCCTCCGAACACCCCAACAACCTTCCTGCATTGCACCTTGTTCATACTTTGGCTACATACAGAGTCAACAGGCACTGAAGCTGCAGTAACTACACTTCCTTAATCGAGTATCTCAACCTCCACCTGTCTAATATCTGAGGGCTCACTGGAATGGGCTGGCATAGGCCTAATGGCTGTATCTGATAGAATTACAGGAGAAGTCTGAATTACAGGGGATGTCTGAATGTCACCCTCAGTGTCAGATTCAACCTCTGCACCCCCCAACTGTGCATCTGTTTGGCCATCATCATCACAACAATCTTATGATACTCTGACATCAAGGTGGTAAGAGTTCTACGCTTCCACTGTCAGGATCACCTGTGATAATAAGCAATAGACACAGGAAAAAAAAATTAATAGCTACACTACTATAGTCAAATGTATGCTAACAAAGTAACAGTGGTGCCACTACTATAGGCAATACAGCAATACACACAACCGTTCTAACACCCACATCACACATATGGATAAAATTATATATTTCTTTGAACTGCTTTTCCCCACTGACAAAGAAGATGTTTGGCTTACCATGTGCAGTTTATGTTATACTTCCTATGGATGATGGCCCAGGAAAAAGTTAAGAAAAAGTTAAGAACAACATCATCACAATTAACAGTAACATGGGGGTTAACACATTTTGCCCTTTACATGTTCATTAACTATACTTTCAACAAGAACATTGATGACAAGTCCAACCTAGGCCAATGTGTAATCAGTCAAAATGTGTTGTTAACTGTACCAATCTACAATTCTTCCTTCCCACAAACCAATTTATTGTTAAGCAGAAGTAACGTACTGCTGTCAATATTTTACTATAAAAGAGTATTTAGCAATTGAGATGCATAAGCCTACCTAGAAGCTCCTCCTGGGACATATTTGTTGTCCCTGAAACAGTAACACCAATGTAAAGGGTATACTGTTTTGTACTTTCCTGGGAGCTGTCTGTATCCATGACAGTAGACAGGAACTCTTCATTTGCTGTTAGTGGTGGCTCTGTAGCAGCCCCCAGTACCCATCCAATCATGGGCCACTGCAGCTACTTTCCTCCATGCAGATGACATCAGTGGTCCTATGCTGCACCTGATCATATGTCCTGCTGTGGCTGTCCACTGCATTCACATCAGCAACTATCTGCTGCCAAATTTACATTCTGCCTGACCTATCTCCACATCCCCTCTCAATCAGAAAGGCACCATGTCACCTAAAGTCTTCTGCAATGACCTGATTCTCATGGTCATTGAAGGGGGGGGGTTGGGAATTGAGATGTGTGGGTGCTATAGTCCTAGGTGACCTAAAACACAACAGAAGGATAATACAGATAAGTATCACATAACTAAAAAAAGTCATGTTTCCATATAAAACAGAAAAGGTAGCATTTTGTTTTTACCCACTGGAGAAACATAAAACAGTCAAGATACTGAAATATATATATAAAAAAATGCGTGGGTGTAACATATTACATTCACGCACAAAGCAAGGCTGGATGCAAAACAAGGAGAGTAACAATAGCAACATATCCTTCTTTGTACCAAAATAGAAATGCAACTTTGCTCCCCCACCCCCAAAAGAACAGGCAAATGACACATTTTGCTAAGAAACCATCAGTGAAATGCTAAAAGTGCTATCAAATGATTTGCCCCTGAAACATGTCTACAGATTTAACACAGAACATTCCATTTTAAGATATTGCCAATCATGTATACCTGTGAAATGCCCTAACAAACATGCCTATGCCATCAGTAGACTTCTAAGTAATGCATACAGATAAAAGTAGCATTTGATAATGAATATATATATATATATATATATATATATATATATATATATATATATATAGACAGATTTTTCTTAATGACATTTCAGCATATGCAGTATATAGCTGAAAAATGCAAGCATGCTTTCTTAAGATCAGTAGTCTTCTGTGCAGATATATCCCAAAGTAATAACCTCGTATGTGTTCTCCACATAAAAGTCTCCTCATCTTTAGGTTCCCTAGCTACATGGTTGCCTTTTTATGGTGTAGACTCAGGGCTGTGAGCAAGGTGAGGATGCAAATCAGGTGTGAATGCATTAGAATTCCTGAATCCCAAATGCTTGGCTCTGTGTATTTGATGTAAATATAGTGTAGGTACTCCCTCAGTATTTGTTGCTAATGGATGGCAACTGTGAATGATTAGTGGTAGGGAGAAGGAAAACACAACAGGAATGCAGACTGCTCTACCTCCAGTGGGTGTGTCAGGTTAGACTTACAAAGTATAGAAGTAATTTTATCAAAGTTTGAAGTTTAAGTAAGCAGCACACACTTCACATTTTCAGTTTATTAACATTCAACCTCCCCTTCATTTGTTGACAACTGTATATTATTGCTATTTAATATTCTCACACATTTTAAGGACAAGTATATAGAATGCCTTACAGACTGCACATCTCAGATTACTGGTCAGATGAGACAAGAATGGGCAACAAGCACAAAGAGATAAGACAGAGCTGCATTTTTACAAGGATACATAGTCATAAAGGGTTGTGTCATCACTCAGTGCACTATATCCAAAATTAATATATGTACAAATAACTGTCATATAGTTTGTTAGTACTGTGGATGATGTTACAGTTAACTGTATGCAGAATCATTTCAGTTCTCTGCTGCAAAGCTGTTTGTGTGGCAAAGAGGGATAAGACACACTTACTGTGTTCTGAAAGTTCATTGGAGTGAGAGTTCAAAACCAGACCTATGTAAAACTGTTTCATGTGTACTAAAAAAACATTTTGTAGTGTTTATTTTATAGACTGCTTTTCTTCATTTCAACAATTTTTCCCTTTTTTTGCCTGCTCAGTGTGCAGCTAGTGCAAACAAGGGAAATGAAACAATGAATGTCAGGTTTAGTTGTGTTTATCTTGTTTGCATGACACTTATCAGTCTGCAAACCCAGAGTAGTGGCCCTCACAGGAAGCAAATAGAATAACTGCAGGCAGGGTTTCTGTAAACGTTTAAAGGTGAAAAAAGATACATTGTTGCAATTTTTGCTTTCCATTGCGCAACTTCGCTAAGTGACATTGTTTGGTGGTTAGCAAGGTTCCCCAACACCTGCAGCTATTGAACACCAGCAGACAGGATGCAGTCAATAACTGAAAATGAATGCATTCAATTAATTCTGTGGAGCATCATGCAAACACACTAAGTGGCTTTGTGTGGTGGTTAACACACCCAATCTAAGAATGAGTAGGAAATTATGGAACTGCTGTGTAACTACTCCTGTTCAGCAGATGTAAGTGTAGGGCTGGAATACAGTTGGTCCTGGGTTTTAGTACAGGGTGTGCAACCTATTTATGAAAGTCCAGTTTATGGCAGTGAACTGAAAAATATAAAAGTGTTATTTCAACATTGTTTTGGCAACAGGTATAAGTGTAGCGCTGTCATACACATGTTCCTGGGTTATAATGCAGGACATTCCAGACATGTTTATGGTTGTTCCATTTCCCATTATATTCACTCTCACTTATAACACTTTAGATAGTGGACCTGATATGTATTATATGTATGAGGGATAAGACACCCTTACTGTGTTTTCAGATCTATGACTGAGGGTATACTGTCCACTATATTTCTGTAAGTATAATTCTTCAGGCTGAACTTGGATGGCTTTCACAATTAAATAAGATGCATATACAACTGGATAATACACAAGAATATTTTCAGGTCACACACATACATGTGTAACACCTCAAACTGTCAAATGTATTTATGAATGATTCATGACTATATCAGAGCAGCTCTTCTTATGTGGCATGGATGGAAAATCACTGCTTTTGTAAAAAATATTTTGTCCCTTATGCCCAAGTTTGAACCCTACAGTTTTATCAGTGTATAAAGCCAAAGAAATGTGTCAGGTCATTATGCCCCCAGTGCGTGTGTGAATTTAACTTGCCTAACAGTTACCTTCCAATTTTTAAAATATATTTCCAAGCTACAGCAGTAGATACCCCTCAAACTAAGGTCAAGTGTAATATTAACCTTCAAATTTCAAATATTTATTTCCTCCCTGCTTGGCACTGCTGCTCTCTCCTTAAGATCATGGGAACATGGTTGGCATTGCTGCTCGGGTTTGTGCACTACCTGTAAATGTGATAACAGGAATTGGTGGGAAATCATTAGCTGACATTGCTCTAGTTCTGGTATTAGACATGTCTGGAATTAGGGGGGAAGATGCTCAGTTTAGGGCATAAAGGTGGGGTGTTTAGGAGTCCAGGATATTTATTGGACTCTAGGTAAAGCACCACAGCTAAAGGCTTCTGCAGGAGGACTATTCTGGCTCCCAGTATGAGTCTGAGGCTTGGAGTAGTTTGGCTCAGGCTGTATCCAGTGCGATTGGCATCCCACACACACCAGAGAACAGGGTAAGCATAATTTTAACAACCTACAAAGGTACAGCAGGGATATGCTCAACCAGCAGTTGACTGAGTTTCAAATAGTGACATTCCACAGCTGCGTAAGTATACTAATATAGAGTATTTTTAATATGTAGAAAACTAAATATAGGCAAGACTAGTATGCATAATGCTCTTGTGTTCTTTTCACTTCTCTTCTTTCCAAAGCTAATGATAAAATAGAGTTTAATGCCAGGCTCATGCTGATTGAATGGAGAGACTGAAGGAAGCAAATGGTATGTATGCAGCATAAAAGAAGTATTACTGTAGTTTAAAAAAATTAAAGATAGAATGTGTTGTTGTCCTATCTTGCCTTCATTCTTACTAGGTTGGGTTCGGATCTGATCCTTGGATCCGACTCAGTCTTGTATACAGGCTCGAGGTTCCCCATTAGCTCCCATCATGCACTAGGAGAGCTCACCAGATCATGTTTGCCTCTAAACAAGATCGGGTGCACTTCCAACTGGCTCTGGTTAAGTAGATAGATTTTTTCTTGCTTCATATTTGTGGGAAATTGTTTGTTTCTTGTCGAATTTTGCTGCAAATAACTGGTTCTATTAATTCTTTGATATTTCCATGTGCTTCTGTTGTTATACTGCTGTTGGCCATCGTTTTTCCGTTAGGCCTTTTCTCCTTATCCTGGCTTCACTTCAGATAGCCTGTTTTAGTTAGAGGGCTCTCCTTTACTGTTGTATTATTCTTTTAACGTCAGGTCATTTAAATTAAAGAGATGCCTTTCCTTTAGCCTGTTTAGGTTAGAGGGCCCCCACTTTTCACCCCTCCAGGCATAGCCCATTTAAGTTTGAGGGCTGTGCCATCCCTTTATCTTCTCTTAAACAACTGTTGGTTAACTTTCTTTCTTGTTTAAAAAAAAAAAAAATATATATATATATATATATATATATATATATATATATATATATATATATACAGCACACACACACACACACACACATATATATATATATATATATATATATATATATATATATATATATATATATAGGTCCCCTTTAGATGGTTGAACTTTTAAAAGGTTGACTTTCTTATAGCCGAGACCATATGATCGAACTTTTAAAAGTCTGAATGGTCTGATTGGGAATCTCCATAGAATGCAGAATGGGAAGATTTCCCTTTACCACAATGTAGTGCAATCTCGGAGTCGACATATTTAAATAGCGAGGGGTGTATGGGGTGCAGCCCCCCCCCCATGTAGGGAGTGCAGGAGGGCTTGCCCGCCTGCTAGCACTGTTTAGTTTTGTTTTTGTTAATTTATTTATTTTTTTCATATTTTCGAGCATTCATATATTTGATCATATGGTCTTGGCCATATGAAAGTCGAACATTTGGATGTTCAATTATGTGAAGTAGACCCATATAGATATATATATATAGATATATATATATATATATATATATATATATATATATATATATATATATATATATATATATATATCTACATACACTCATAGTCTGATTGTTAGCTGTTGTTCTTGTTGTTGTTATTGATTTTGTTGCTGCAATGTCTTCCAAAGATTCAAAACACTTTGACTTTAAAATATGCAAGGAATGTGGACAAAAAAATGTCCATTACTGATAGGCATACTGTTTGTGTGTACTGTTTAGGAGCAGTCCATCTCCAAGAGTCCTGTTCAGTCTATCACTCTTTCAGTCACAAGGTTCTTTTGGAGAGAAAGAATAAACAGATTCTTAGAGGTTTTTTGAAAACCCCCTTCTCCAAAGAATTACAAGAAGGTCCATGTTCTTCTAAGTCTGACCAGTCTCCTTCATCTGAATCAGACAAATCTGGGAAGAGGTCTTCCTTTTCCAGTGCTCCATTGCTGCCTTCTAAAAATATTTAAAAAGTTTCCTGCCTGGATCCAAAGACTGTCGGATCCGAGAGGCCTACTACTTTGTCACCATCAGTTTTGGTGCCAGTGGAGTTTCAGTTGTGGAACTCGTCCCCCGGCTTAGAACCAGTATCCCCTACTCTCAGGCCACTCTTGCTCCAGACTTCCAAATCTCCTGCCCCATCAACTCGGTCTTCCAGGAGCTTGTCCAATGGTGATGTGGATCGGGTGGTACAGAGGCTGTTAAAGACACTGGCGCTTGCCAAGTTGTTATCGGATTCAACCCCAAGGGCTTCAGATCCCACCGAATCCTCCCCATCTACATTGATTCTTCCTCCAATCTGACCTCATACCTCGGACCTGGAATGTCTGGATCTGATATTGGTGGAACCATCAGAATCAAGACCTATCACAGAATCTTCAGATACGAATATTGCTCTGACGTCCTCGGCTCCATCGGAACTCGAGGAGTCTAGGAACTGATGCTCTCCAGTCGGGTCCAGGGAGGGGAGTCAGATTGGACAGTTGTCGGATCCTAACTTGCCTCTTGGGGCATCAGCATGGGTAAGCTCGGCTCCTACCTCAGCCTTGGAGCCATCCCCCTTGGTCCCGGGCATTCCCTCCATTTTTGTGGAGCCAGGGATTTCCTCAGATCAGGGGCGGGGTGCTTTTGAGGTGATGAGAGTGCTGACTTCACAGGCAGCTCCACTCTCATCTCTGGACATTCTCCCCCCAAAGGCAATGGTGTCTGCCTCTATCCCCTTGCATCCACAGGGACGTGGAGATCTTAGGCCTCAGGATACCCCACAGGGTGCCTCCTACTCTTCTGAAACCTCTGCAAAGTACCCATCGGAAGAGGTCCCTTGGAAGAGGTTATGCAAGAGGAAGCATTTAGACTCCTCAGAGGAATCAGTCACTTCAGATGCAGACCTCGATGAAGCTGAAGGGTCCCCACAGTCACCTCCTGATGATGTTTCATTTGGAGAGATCTTAGAAATACTTAAACAAAGAGGTGGCTGGAAGTCCACCAACCCTTCAGCAGAGGAGTCCATGTACCTGAAGGCTTTTGGATCTCACCCTTCCTCCACTTGGGTGTCTCAGCCTTTCAACTTGGACTTTGGACTTAGTTACTTGAAAGGCATAGGAATCTCCAGATTCAGTGGAACCTGTTCCTTGGAGGCCAAGTATGTTCACTACCTCACCCTCAGACAAAAATTTCTTAAGTAAGGAGTCCCAGTAGAGGGGGTCTGTAGAATCAGGGTAACAGAGAATCCTTATTTGGTAAGCACTTTCAGTACTCCTGAAGTGAGGCCTGCCTGTCCATCTCTGGAGGCAGTCAGGGGGTGCTTATCTTTGTGCCCAAAAGCCTGGTGAACAATAACAAAAGACAAGTGGGTACAAAGCATCATATCTGGAGGTTACTCCATACTCTTTTTCTTCCCTGTCCCGAACATAAAAAACATCCTGGATGTTCCACCCAGTCAAAGGGAACAGGCAACTCTAAAAATTCAAAAGTTGCTAGATAAAAGAGTCATCCAAACAGTCCCCACAGACCAAATAGGATCCAGAACTTACTCAAGATTCTTTTTAGTTCCAAAGAAAACAGGGGACTGGAGAACATTTCTGGATTTCAGAAAACTAAACAAATCTGTAAGAAAGTGCAAGTTCTGGATGGTAACACTGCTGTCAGTTCTCCCTTTTTCAGGACAAGATGATTGGATGTGCTCGATAGGCCTCTAGGATGCATACTACCACATAAAAATGGACAGGTGATCCAGGAGACACCTGTGCTTTCAGCTGGGAGCCAGCCACTACCAGTTTCGAGCTCTTCCCTTTGGCCTCACTACAGCCCCCAGAGTGTTCACCAAGTGTATGGCAGTAGTCGCGGCTCACTTGAGATGCCTAGGAGTTCAAGTGTTTCCATACTTAGGCAACTGGCTCCTAACTGCCACCACCAAGCATCTATTAACAAAAGTGAGAGACACCCCCTTGCAGCTCTGCTCTCAGCTAGGAATCACAATAAACTATGAAACATCTGCCTTGCTGCCATCTCAGTGTATCATTTTTAGAGGAGCAGAATTAGATACAACCAAGATGATGGCCAAACTTCCTTCAAAAATAGTACAAGTTCTACAACATAAGGTCATAAATCTTCTTTCCAAGAAAAAAAGCACTAGTGAGGACAGTCTTGAAAGTCCTGGGGACCATGGCAGCAGAAATAACTTTGATTCCATTAGCACATCTCCACACAATTATTCTCCAGTGGCTGCTGTCCACTCAGTGGTCAGTGCAAGAGCTGTCCATTGTCCCACAAAATATTGATAATGGATTCTTGAAAAATGACCTCCATTGGTGGCTTTATTCCACTCATGTGATGCTAGGTTGACCCTTAGCTCTTCCCTAACCACTAGCCACAGTGAACGTGGTCGCTTCTCAGATAGGGTGGGGGGCATTATCTGGGAAAGACAGTCCAAGGCACTTGGCAGGATCTTGAGGCCCATTTGCACATCAATGTCCTAGAGATGAGAGCAGTGCTTTTAGTGTTGCAAGCATTTCAGGACTCTCTTCTGCTGGGAACTATTGCAATACAGACAGACAACATGTCAGTTGTTTGGTACATAAACAAGGAGGAACCTGATCTTACCCCTTTTGTCGGGAGGCCCTGAGAGTATGTCAATGGGCAACCTCCTCCTAATGCTTTCTGATAGCAAAGCACATCCCAGGGAAATCCAACGTGATTGCAGACAGACTCAACAGAGTGACTCTACTGCCTCATGAGTAGTACCTAAAACAGGAGGTGGCAGAAAAGATTTTCCACAAATGGGGCCAGCCTTGGTGCAGCCTTTTTACCACATCCATGAATAGCAAATGCAGCAGCTACTTTGCCCTGATTCCCCCTCTGGGGGGAGTCACCAAGGGATGCAGTTGTACACGATTGGCTCTTGGGTCTCCTCTATGCTTTTCCTCCCCTTTCTGTTGATACCCAAAGTCCTTCAGAAAGCCAATTACTTAGAAAGGGACTTAATACTCATCGTCCCATACTGGCCTCATCAAATCTGGTTCCCCTTCCTGTGGCCTCATCTCCGGGAGGAGCCTTGAATTCTGGACTCAGTTCCAGACCTTCTGACTCATGCATTAGGAACCCTCCATCCATTCCTTCAAACTCTCAAGTTGACAGCGGGGCTGCTCAGATTCCAACCATTCTAACCTTTCTTCATCAGTAAAACACATCCTAATTTCATCTCATAAGGCTTCAACAAGAAAGATGTGTAGAAGCAAATGGAAAAGATTCTCTTTATGGGCTTCTTATAATCATATTGACCCCTTTTCTGCCCCAGTAGGTTCCATTTTAGAGTTCTTGATGAAACTATTCAGTGAAGATGCAGCTGCAGCTATTATTAGAGTTCAGCAACGATATCCAATTTACATTTAGGTGAATCAGGCCTCAATATTATGTCTCACAGACTATGCAAAGCCTTTCTTAAAGGTATCTTTTTATTAAGACCACCTATTAAAGACCATGCAGCACCATGGGACTTGAATTTTGTCTTATCCCATTTAATGTTTCCCCCATTTGAACCAGCATCATCCTGTGAACTCAAATCTTGGACTTGGAAAACTCATCTTTTGACAACAATTACTTCTGCTAGAAGGGTGTCAGAGCTGCAAGCGTTAGCAATAAAGGCCCCCTACATGCTTTTCCACTGAGACAGAGTCTCCTTACAAACAAACCCTTCCTTTTTACCCAAAATATGTTCAGAGTGTAATTTGAACCAATCCATAGAGCTACCAGTATTTTTCCTAATTATGAGAATAAGGCAGAATACATGTTGCACCAACTAGATGTGCATAGACAATTACACTTCTACTTACATAGGACAAAGGACTTCAGAAAATTTGACCAGCTATTCATATCCTTTTCAGATTCAAAGAAAGGTGCACCAGTTTCTAAAGTGACACTTTTAAAATGACTCTCAGATTGTATAACATTCGTTTATAAATCTCAGAACAAAGATCTTCCCCATAAAGAAAAAGGCCATTCTACAATAGCCATTGCAACCTCTTCCACCTTTTGGGCTAGACTGCCAATTGATACCATTTGTACTGCAGTAACATGTGCAAGACCACATACCTTTATCACTTATTACAAAGTCGATTTGGCCTCCAGGAACAGGGCCTCCTTTGATTCCATGATTTTGAAAAATATTCTCCCTTGAGTCACCCAAGAAAAATGGTGCTAGGGACACTGTCCCAACCTAGTAAGAATGAAAGCGAGACAGGACAGCAACATGTAAAGAAGTTATGTACTCACCATAACATTCCATGTGTGTTGTCCATATCACCTTCATTTTTGCATCCCACCCTCATTTCCCCCAGACTTTTGCTCCTGGGAGACCGAGTTGATACAATTGGCTATTAGCAATCTCTGACCTTCTTAATTGTTCTATAGGATACTAAACTACCCTTATTTTGTATTCTTTTATAACTGCAAACAAGATCTGGGAAGTTCTCTTAGTGCATGATGGGATAGGGTTTAGCCATGAGCTAGTGGAGGACCTTGAGCTTTTATATAAGGCCGAGTCAGATCCGAGGATCAGATCCAAACCCAAACTAGTAAGAATGAAGGCAAGATGGACAACACACATGGAATGTTATGGTGAGTACATAAGTTCTTTTCTTTGGGTTTTCTATACAGTTGTAGCAAACTGTGCATGCATAGTCTAACTGTAAAAGCAAGTATGCATGCATTAATCTGTAACATAAACCAAATTTAGGAGTCAAATATAAGACTGTAGTCAGAGGTTGTGGGTTAAATACCATGAGTATCAACTATACAATTGCATAAACCAATGATGAACAGGAGCGAAGCAAAGCTAAAAATCCTTTGAAAGATTTATTAAAACAGAAAGGTCTTTGATCTGATGAAGCTCGCATGAGTGAAAGCGCTAATCATTTGGACTGGTGCACGTATTTTATTCTGTTTTAATAAATCTTTCAAAGGATTTTTAGCTTTGCTTCACTCCTGTTCATCATTGGTTTATGCAGTTTTATTATTTGTTATCTGAACATGAGCGTTTATCCGACGTTTTGGTGGGACTACTGTTGTTATTTATCAACTATACAATACTGCATTTCTTTAATAATATTATATAAATTAAACTCTATATAACTGGCATAAATGCCCTGCTGTTAACTGTAATCTGTATTATTGGACCAGGCATATGTGCAATATATGGACATTTCAATTATTACTTTCAGCAATCTGTAGTTATAGTGTGTAGTTGTTAGGAAGTATACTTAAATGTAATACTTCAGTTAAAATAGTTGTAGAATTGTGTTAATGCATTGTTTGTCACATATGACGGTACTAATTTTATCTCTTTTTTTCTCTCACCCAGACCCTTGTCTATTTTTTCTAGTATGTGTCATCAAAATGTCTCCATGTCTCCATGTCATCTATCTGTAACAAATCACTAAATACTTCACAGCGCAGCGAGATAAGCCAGCCACACTGGAAGAGTCTGCCTCTGCTACTCCTGTTCCAGCACCGATGCTCAGCACATATGGGATAGAACGTGGCAGCATTGCCTCTGCTGCTGCTGCACTACCTGCACCCTTCTATTTATTTTAATTTAACCATCTGTATTCCAGTTTCCACTGTTAAAATATATACATCTAAACAGTTACAACAGTGCATGTACATTTCAGTTATTTTCCAGTAGGGCATGCTGTAGTTACATTTCAAGCACTTTGCAAAACCTTTTTCAACACACGTCTGTGCAAACCTAGTTTGATATATACATGACATACAGCTCTAATACATTTGTAACACAAGCATTTTACACAAAGTATGTTGGCATTCACAAATGACACATAACCATTTACAAAATTCCAAACAGCTGTTCTCTGTCATTCCACAATCGGTTGACTTACAATGGTTTGAGGCAATGCTGTTATAATTTGATTTTTTGGACAGCAGCAATGTTAGATTAGTGATGGAGAACATAGAATTAGTATTAACTAATAATTTTATGTTTTGAAGGTGAACACTATAAACAAATGGGGTTGCAATGGAAATGGCCTGTGCTGCATTGTTCACCAAAATTGTATTATAGGTTCATAGGTAGGTACTAGGCTATTGGACCTACGGCCTATATAAGCCTAGCCAAATGGTACCCTGCCTTTTGCCACCCAATAAAATTATTTTCCTGTGCCCTTGTCAAGCAGAGCCACAGAAGTGATCCCCGAGGTGAATTTCCTATCTCCCATCCTATCACCAAGATTTTTCTTGAAGAGTGCTAATGAGGAGTTTTGCTTGATATAGATAGGTAATTTGTTCCAGAGTATGGGAAGTCTCTGGGACAGGAATCTATCCCTCCAGCATTTTCTGTTTATTGTGGTGACAAGGTTTAGGTCCCCAGAGCGTGTAGCTCGGAGGGATTGGGATTTCTTTAAGTGCAGCATGTCCAACAGCTCTGGGTTTGATATAGTTTTGTATGTTAGGCAGAAATCGCCTCTGAGTAGGTGATATGCGGCAGAGTAAAGCTGGAGTTTTTTGAGACGGTCTGCATAGGGCATCTGTTTGAGGCCGGTAATCCTCTTTGTGAGGTATTTCTGCGGCCTTTACAGTTGTTGTAGATGTCTTGTGAAGTACATACCAAAAGGGGCATTGTACTCTATAATGGGTCTAATGAGTGATGAGTAGAGGGGAACAATGACCTCTTTTTTTCTGGATGAGAAACCTTTTGTGATGAGGTGTGCCACATAGAGGCAATGTGATTATCAAAGGAGAGACTACTTTCCACCTGTGTCCCAAGGTCTCTTATCACACTTTTGGTGTTAAGTAGACTATCGCCTATGTGGTAGTTCATGGGTACAGAGATTTTACCAAAAGGGATGACAATGCACGTTTTGGCATTGAGCTTAAGGCCATGGCTTTGACACCAGGCCTCTGTCTCAGTGAGGCCCTTTTGTAGGATGTCCACATCGTTAGAAGTTTTGATTATAGCTCCTAATTTGCAGTAATCTGCAAACTTTGTTAGCCAAAGACCTTCTGTGTTAGTCTGTACTTTAGAGAAGTAGATACCAAACAGGAGAGGACCCAGGACTGAACCCTTTGGTACTCCACTTGTCACTGGTCTGAAGTTGGATTTAGAGTCTGTTACTTTCACAGTGTGAGTTCTGTCAGTGAGCCATTTGGCAACCCATCTTGTGACATAGGGATTTATACTTAGTTTAGTGAGCTTTTCTATAATTCCAGAGTGGGGGATGGTGTTTAAAGCCTTGGCGAGATCTAGATAGGCTGTGTGAACCACCTTACCCTCATCTACTGCTTTGGTGACTGCTTCAAAGAAGTCTATCAGGTTTAGAAGACATGATCTGCCTTTTACAAACCCGAACTGGGAAGGGTCCAGAGTTTGGAGATTACCAATGTCATTGTTTATAAGTTCCATAATGATACGTTCCATAGCCTTGCAGACCAGGCTCATCAGGCTGATGGGGCGATAGTTCCCAGGGACCATGATGGCTCCCCCTTTGTGGAGTGGGATAATCATTGCTGTGTGCCATTCAGTGGGCACAAAGCCTGAGGTGAGGCTATGATTGAACATGGTACTTAGGTGGGGTGCCAGTTCATTCTGTAGTTCATGTAGAATGCAGCCTGGGATGTTGTCAGGTTCCATGGATACTGTATTCTTGGCTGTGGAGAGGATGTTTTTTACCTGTGCAGCCGTGATTACAGGAACTTTGCATTCTTCCGGTATAGAGATGGGCCCTTTAGGGGGTGAGAGAGGGGTAAAGTTAGCACTGAACCTATCTGCCAGAATGTTGGCAATATCAGTTGGTTCTGTATATTTAGTGCTATTGTGCTGTAACTCAGAGCAGATCTAAGTGTTGCCATTGATATTCTTGACATAGATATAAAATGCTTTGTGGTTGTCTTTAGAATCAGTGGCAATTTTATTTTCGTAACTAGCTTTGGAGGATTTTATGAGGGATCTCAGCTTCTTACTAAGGCTGACCATGGAGTTCCTCCAATCATGGGATTTTACTCTTTTTTTCAACAGTTTCTGTCTTCTGTTGTAGAGTTTGTTTATGGCAGGGGACCACCAGATTGGCTTCCTTTTTTTGGAGGATAGCATCTTGGTTTTGTTAGGGATTGCACAATGCATGCACTCGTGTAAGTGCTTATAAAGTGCATTTTTATAGGATTCAACAGTCGTACCTCTATTGACTGTCAGCATGGGTATCGTGAAGTTTGCCACTTCTGTCTTAAGAAGCGTGAAGTTGGTTTTGGAGAAATTTTTAACTGTGGTTTCCCTAATGGGGGGGGGGGTGAGGGTGGGATGTGGATTTCTAGGGTGATTAGCTTGTGGTCGGATCTGACCAATGAGGAACTGACCTCTGGTGTGGAACACCAGTTGCCCATGTTGGCAATGACCAGGTCTAGGATACTGCTGCCCCTGGTGAGGGTGTGGATAGGTTTAGCCAAGGTGTTGGAATTTATGAATTCCGGAAAATGTTGAGCACAAGTGTTGGTACATGAGTAGTTTCCCAGTTAATGGTGGGGTAGTTGAAATTGCCCATTACTAGGGTGTTTGATTGTACCCTTATATTTTCCAGTGTATCAAGAAATGAGGAGTGGGAATCCTGGGGCAAGGTGGGGGATCTGTAGCAAGCTACAATTTGGATTGCGGTCTTGCCCAGAGTTAGTTGCACTTGGATAATCTCGGATGCATTATGCTGAGCAACTAGCCTGGAGGTGTGGATATCCTTAAAGAATATGGACATGTCTCCACCTTTAGTGTTTCGGTCCAGGTTAAGTGGCCAAGAGGTGTGGTATGAATTATAGCCTGGTAATGCAGGAGTGCTCTCTGGAGCCTTGAACCAGGTCTCTGTCACTGCACAGATGTCAATGTTCTCCATTTTAAGGAGTGCCTCAAGTGAGTGCATTTTGAGGTTTAGACTACTAGCATTGAGTAGCATTACCCTCAGATTTTGCTTGTTTGTACCTGTTATGGTGGTGAATTTGTCATTTGAACCTTGCCTAAAAAAGGCACTATAGGGGTGGCAAGAGCCTTAGCCAGTATCTAGAATCCCAATGGCAACAGGTGCAGGCCATCTCTGGCAAAACATTGTGGTTTGTCGATCATGTCATCCCAGGCAGACAGATTTTGGATCCCCTTAGAATGACACCAGAAGCTTAGCCAATTGTTGAAGTCAATCATTTTGTCCTTTTACTGTGGTATCATTCTGGATGATGGCAGGATGCTACTCAGGGCTAGGGTCATACCTGCCTGGGCTACAAGATCGGGCAGTTCCTCCATGTCTCTTTTCATGTAGTCCAGGGAGGTATGTCTCAGGTTATTCATACCAACATGGATAATGACAGAGTCATATTTGTACTTGTGGAGTGACCTTGTTGTGGAGTGATCTTACTGTACTGGAAATGCAAGTTTATTTTTCAGTCATCCTTTTCAAATGCCATAATTTTTTATTTGTATTTCCTTGATGATATATTTTTGTTATGGGATGGTCAAGTGCAGCATATTGAGGATTTTGTCTCCTACATTAATAGAACTACTAATTTTTTGGAAATTACACACAATGTAGTAGATGGAATCCTTTACTTGGATGTTAAACTTATTAAAGACCTCAGTAAGCACAGGTTTATTTCTAGACTGTTTGGGAAGGAATACTTCTCCAGTTATTATTTACACTTTAATAGTAACCACCATTTCCACCAAAAAAGAAACATTGTGAAAGGTCAAATGGTCTGGGCAGACCTTATGACCTCCCTTTATGATGATCTTGTGGATGAATTGAGGTACATCAAATGGCTTTTTGTGGAATGATGTTACCCTGAGACCATGGCTCACAACCTGAAAATGGAGGTGTTAAAGAGATGGGGTGTAAAATTAATTCCCCTGTTACAGTCAAAAGGTGAAGTGTTTATGGAAATTATGGGTGATTTATCTAATAACAATAGTGTGGCGACCAACAATATGACCAACTAGAATAGGTCTTTTGTTATGAAATATAATTAGGACACACTAAGAGTTCAGAAGATTATATCCAAATATTGGATTATGTTTTCTCGTATGCCTAAACACATTATTAGTGTTCTCTAAGCCTTTGTTATATACATTTAAAAGAAGATTTAACCTAAAGGATATATTTGAATATGGTGACCCGGGCAACTACCGCATGGAATCCTACCTTAAAAAGGAACATACAGATGTGGTATATATCACCAGTGTCCACGTATGCTACATTGTGATGAGTTAAACTTCTCTAATGTAGGTGTTACTCTTAAGGCTAGAAAATATTTTAACTGTGGCACAAAAGGTGTGGTGTACTTAGTGTATTGCCAGCAGTGTCTATCCTACTACATAGGTATAACCAAAAGAGCTGTTAAAACAAGGGTTTATGAACACTTTTATGATATTAACATGAAGAGAGAAACCAATGCTTTATTCAAGCATTTACAATTATGTAAAGAAGGTAATTTTTTGTTTTGGGTCCTTGAACAGATATTCCCAAATAAATGGGGTGTCCATTGGGAAACCTGGTTTGAATATTGTGAACTGCTTAGGCAGCCCAGTTTAAATGTGTGTTCCCCCTTGAATTAAATGATCAGTTGTCCATTGTTCCAGCATTAAAGATGAGGGTGGCTATGTTGTACCTGCTTCTTCTTCCTTCTTGCCTATAATTAAATTGCTTGTGCATTTTTTATCACTGCAAGTTTATAAAATATAAATATTTCTTGTTAAATATATATAAAATATTTTGAATAATATATTACTGCTATTTTATATATTTTTTAAATAAATGTATGAAGGTTTTAGTTTAAATGTCTGCTGTTTATGTGGTCGGCTATGTTTGTCACTTTAAAGGTTTTGAATTATTAAATAGTTATCATTAATTTCAACCAAACAGTGAAAATGGTTGTTTATTTAAAATGCACTTTCTCACTGGTGTAATTTATTCTGAAAAAGTCTCTACAGTGAGACAAAAGTGCTTAATGAATTACACTTATTTTGTTACTTGGAGTTCTTTATATTTTCATTCTGTATTTGTTGGCGTGGGTGAATTGCCATTAACAAAACACCCTTGGTTAAAGGCTATATTCCCTCATCCCCACTATACCTTGTTCTAACACTTAAAAACAGGTGTTACGTGCGATTAGTTGATTTTAGATCAGCTGTAATTTTTCATTTCAGTCTAATAGCTGCCCCTTAGAAGGGTTTAAGTTAACCCATATATATATATATATATATATATATATATATATATATATATATATATATATATATATTTTTTTTTTTTTCTATGGCTTTAGCAATCGCAACAATGTCAGATTGCTATATCACATTATCAGAAGGTCACAAGATGAGAATGCTGATACCCAGTTGAACACCCAGACTTGCCCCCACCCCTTCTGGACCCATGTTAGCACTTGTTCCTGTGTCCACATGAAGTTTGACATTGTTCGAACAAGTGGGTGTTATTATTCTTGTCTTGTGACCTTCTGGTTGTGTGAGTAAGTGATTCGACATTGGTATGATAACTGAAACAATAATAAGCCTATATATATCTATATAAAATATATATATAAAGTTACCTTTATCGAATGACACTAATATTGATGTAAATAATGTCAAAACCACATGATCAACATTATGCATGTTGACGTGCTACTAAGCATGTGCTGAGCATTAGTCTTGCCACACACAAAAACCTTAAAACAAAATTAAAAAGAAAAGAAAACATCTTTTTTGTAGGGGGGGCAAGTGCCCCTGCAGCTACCACACCTCTTGCAAATTATATATTTTAACTTCAAGGTCACACAATTTTTGGGGAAAGGGCTACTTTTGTTGACAGGTGTCAATCATCTGTTTAGTTGACCAAATTCTATAGACTAAACAGATATTGACAAAAGTTGTGCCTTTTATATATATATATATATATATATATATATATATATATATATATATATATATTACATCTTTTGTCTTTTACACTGACTATGACTCAGAATTATAAAACCCTTCATTAGCTTACTTTTTGCTTACCAGATTTATTAAGATTGCCTATTTCTAGACATTCATTCCACAGTACTCACAGCATAATCCAATGTGTTAAGGAAGGTGGAAAGGTAGGAAGGGGTCTGGTCCAAAGTAGCATAGCAGAAAATGACTGTTTGGTTTGCTGAAATGGTCACACATTGCCCTTATATACTGAGTGTACTTCATGGAATGCATCATTATACTCCTCAAGTATATTGTTGGTGTTATGCCAGTGGTCAGCATGCCATCTCTGGCCTGGGAAGACCAGCATTAAATATCAGTTAGGATCAGGTACGGGGACCAAATTAATCCATGATTAATGTGCTGGGATACTTGTTAGTTGGGCATGGTTATCTGATGCCTACTGGCTGTGATGACATTGTCAGGGTTGCTATGATTAAGAAGAGAAAGGAAGATATAAAGATGATCAAGCAGTAGTAAATGACCACTGAGTGCAGGCTTATGTCCTGTATGTAGGGATGCACGAGTAGATTGCTTTTTTCTTCCATGTATATTTTCCTGTGTATACATGACAACATGCCAAGCACAGACAGACAGCGGCTATCCACTGCCCTTCTTCACTGAGTTGCATATAGCTAGCTGACATGATGTGCTGAACTGCATGGGCAGTTGTTCTGTCTGAGCTACAGCAATCAGTAAGACACCCTTTTGCATGGCCTACTGCAATATTTTCCATTGCTCCAGAATCTTAATTCATTGGGATCAAGTACTTTGGTAACTGCATCTGTTATTAAGAAAAAACAAACACTTGGATTGTGTCTTTATCATCCCCTGTACTGGATTAGCTGTCTGCTATCAACCTCAAATGGTATATGTGCCAGCCATAGCCAAAATGACACAGTGAAACCCATTTATCTTATGGCTCAATGACTTGATATATTTTCCATTCCCCTAGTGACATTACTTGACACAGTTATGAAAGACTTAGAATAACACATTTAAATGAGTATAACAAGTGCACCAAAGATGAGAGGCTGATTATTTTTATACAACTGTATAAACCCAATATGCTATACAACTGAAACACGGCTCATATATGATGAAAATAATAGGAAAGTTAGCCTTCCTGTTATACTATGGAGAGGATAGATTCCACAAGGGGTGGCTGGTGTAAAAAATGACTTAAACTATTTCCATCTTTGATAAAGCAGTGCCCTTACAGAGAACATGGGTGTTATCAACATCAGGGTGTCTCTGTATTCACTCGAAGCAAGCCCTTCTACCTGTTAAATGTTATAATTGCCTGGGCTGCTAAGACATAAAAGTGGAAGTCATGAGTCTCAGGGATTTTGAAGTGTACTGGGCTGAATGGAGTTATGATGGTTTCAGTCGCCTTATTCATCTGTGATAGAAGTCAAGTAATATCAGCCTCAATTTAAAATGAGAGGAAATTGGGGGGGGGGGTATTATTAACTGGGTACCTGTATCCCACCCTAGTAATAGCTGTCCTTCAGGGATAATGTCTGACACCATAAGTGGTAACCTTGCTGCTTCTGTGATCTGTAACCAGGTGAAAAGTAGTATTCAATCACAGATATTAAAATACTGTAGAAAGACAAAGTTAACCAAAGTATGCAAGGAATTAATCACATGATCCAACATAACCTACCTACTCTTTGTTACATAATATCTTTATTAAATTTTCATAACATGTTAATCACAGAATACAAATAAATGATGTTAAAATAATCTCTGCAAATTCAAACTTGAATCCTGAATAGTCATATAATATGTAACATCAAATTTAACCTGAATATGAGGTAGAAAACAAAACATAACTATTTATATTTTATAAATGAAGTGTCAAGTTCTAATAACTTTCTTATTAATAAACAAATTTGCATAACTATTATACAAAAGATATCTGTTTAGTCATCACATAAATAATGTAAATAATCTCCTTTCACAAAGCGTTATCTGGCAGAAGAGCTAATTTTGAATAATATTTATAATGTATGCATGCATTTATTTGTTTATTAACATTTGTTTAGTAGGATAATCTGAATGGGTCAGTAAACTAACCCTTTTTCAGAGGAGGCCAGTAAGGTGGGGACTCCATATATTTACATAAAAAAAGAAGTACATAAAAAGTTACAATAAATTTCTAGCAGCATAGCATAACCATACATAAAAAAAGAAGTGCATAAAAAGTTACAATAATTTTCTAGCAGCATAGCATAACCATACAAAATAACCTTATGAGTAAATGGTAGCAATGTAAGTGTTAATCTTACAGCTTGACAACAGAGTACTTTAAAAATGTCACAGTTACATTTATAAAGCTGATTCACGATGGTCAGTTTCAAAACACAGTCACATTCCTATACAGTTATATAGATATATCAGAGTACAGTACAGACAGTAGTTGCAATGCAGTGCAGTGCATAGCCTGAGGTAGTAGCAGTAGTAGAGAGGAGTCCTTGCGGAATAATCAGATAGACTGAAGTTGAGAGATGGGAGAAGAGTCTAGGTCTTGAAGCGTTAAAGTAAGTGTGTTTGGGGAAGGGGAAGGAAGAGAAGTAGAAATGGAAAAATTAAGAAAAAAAAATACAGACAGCAAGATATTAGAGATGGAGGGGAGGGAAGGAGAGGATCCAAAGTAGACATTTTGAGTGTGGACTATCAGTAAGAACGGAAAACAGGAGGAATATAATGTAGGAAGGCCTTCCATATGGGAAATATAATATTGTTATAAATTATAATGTGAGTGCGGAGGGTGGGACAAAGGGAAGGGGTATAGAAATATGAAAACAGTGTAGAGTTAGCCTGGTGTAGACCAAGAGCAGAGTCATGCATCCAGTAAGTGTTGTCTGAGTTTAAGTTTGAAGCTAGTATATTAAATGCGGTTATATGGATAAGTAGTTTGGGAGTTGACTGGAGCTGTCCGTTTGGGGAATAATGTTGAAGAATGTTGCTTAAAATAGAGTATGGTCTTGTTTGAAGAAGAGTTTGTGTGTCATTAGTAGCTATGAGAAAGATAAATAATGGCGGTAGTTCTAGCCATGGAAGTTTTTTAAGAGCAAGGCAGTGGTATGTTTTATAAGGTAAATTGGTAGCAAATGTTGTGACTTTATTATAATATTGCTCAAGGAAGTTGGGTTGTGAAGCTTGTAGGTTAATCAGTACTGGAGAGGCATGGAGGTGTGTTGGAAGCAGAAAAGTTGAGGCAACGTGCTTTCTTGCAGATTTTGTTAAATAAGGACGTATGCTGTACAGTGAGCCTAGCTTCTGATGGCTTTTCTTAACTGCTCCTTTTATGTGGTAGTCAGATTTTAGTTGCTTATCGACAATGACTCCAAGCAGCTTAGTACTGGATACTAGTTTAATAGTTGTGCTGCTGCTGAGGTTGGAGTGTTTTCTGGTTAGAGACATGTTTGCGGGTAAATAGGATTCCTTTATTTTTAGGGGGAGAGGATTTAGATACAGTCAGGAATTGGAGAGCCAGGCATTAATGCAGATGAAAGATTCCTGGGTTAGTTTTTGAAGCTCATTAAGGCTTTTAGCTGTGCAGATGAGTGTTGAGTCATCTGCACACTGCATAATGGTGGCATGTTTACTGGCTGTGTGTAGCTCATTAATCAGTATATTAAAGGGTGATGATCAAAGAATGGATCTCTGGGGTATTCCAACTGAGACAATGAGAAAGGCAGACAATACGCACAAAGCATTCTTTAGCTATGTCCACAACCTCAAATGCAATACACAATTGTGTACAGAGCTCCTTGTAAATGGAGCTGCCTATACTGAGCCAGAAGATATAGCAAACCTCCTGGCTGATAAATTCATCTCCAGCATTAACCCTCTCTCCCCCTCAACCTTCCCTCAGGAAATATCATCAAATATAACTCCCCCTACTATCACTAGGGAACAGGTCCTTAATGCTCTATCTAAGACCAAGAATTCTGCATCAATGAGCCCAGACAATATCCCAGGATGCCTTCTAAATAGCAGGAAACATGACCTATCAGGGCCTCTGGAATTACTATTTAACTGTAGCCTCCAAGCAGGCTTCATACCTCATGAATGGAGAAAGGCAACACTCATCCCTCTACATAAAGGTGGGCCATCTGCAGACCCTGGAAACTACAGACCCATAAGTCTCACTATCCTTATATGTAAAGCCACGGAAAGAATTATCATGGAGATGATCAGTAGAGATATAGTACACCACTAGACACTGGGCACAACCCAGTTTGGTTTTCTCAAGGGCAGATCATGCCCACTTAACCTGGTAGACTTCTATGAGAAGGTCACCAAAGCAATGGATGAGGGCAAAATTGTTCACACTGCCTACCTTGACCTAGCCAAGGCATTTGACAAAATACCTCACTCAGCCATTGTTGACAAACTCAAGAGGTTGGGTACAAACCCGTATGTCACCTGATAGATAGCCAACTGGCTCACAGACAAGACTCAGGAAGTTAGACTTGGGGAGTCCACCTCTACAAAGAGGCCAGTCAGAAGTGGATTCCCTCAAGGATCAGTCCTTGGACCGCTCCTTTTTGGCATTTACTTCTCAGAAGTCAAAGCCAATGTCAGTGGTCTCTGGCTGACTAAATTTACAAATCATTACAAATTAGGAACTGTCATTGAATCTCACACTGATATTAATGTTCTACAGGAGGGGGCTGACATAGACAAACAACTGGTGTCAGAGCCATGGGCTAAAACGAACTGCCAAGAAATGCATAATAGTATCATTTGGGAAGTCATCCATCCTTTGCAACTATAATATTGACAACACACCTCTTAGAGTTGACCCAGTAGTCAGGGACTTAGGGACACACAACCATCAGGTGTCTACAGTGGTGAGGAAGTCATTCTATGTTGCGCAAGTTATAAACAAAGGTATGGCATCTAAGTCCAAGGAAGTCATTGTTTCACTGCATTTGGCATTCATCAGACTTATCATTGAGTACAATGCCCTCTTTGGTATGTACCTAGCAAGGCATATCCAACAACTGGAATGTCCACAAAGGCTTCTCACTAAATAACACAGGGCATAAGTAAAATATCCTTTGCAGATTGCCTCAAGGCCCTATCCCTGTATTCTGTCTCCAACAAGCTTTATAGGAGAGATCTATGCCTGGCAGACAGGGCATTGTCAGACCTCACTCTGATAGACCTCCTGCATATACAGAAAACAAACAGCACCAGAATTACCCATGCTAAAGACTTAACCCTTGCCTGTTATATAAATATGACCTTCTGGACAGATAGGTATGTATCCAAGAGACCCCATCTATGGAACAGGCTCCCCATTCATGCAAAGTAGTGTTCCTCCCTAATCCAGTTCAAGTGCAACTTGGATAATTGGTTGGGAAACCGGAAATTCAGCCCTGGTTTGACACCTCTGTCTCTAACTGACACAGGCAACCTGTAAATGGTTCATCTCCCAGGCCCATGCTTACACTTATCAAGGGTATCAGAACTTGTTAGAAATTTGGGGTGCATGGCTAGGCTTAAAAAGGCCCTTGTGGTCCTTAGCCTAGTAAACCCCTATAAAACTATGAACCTATGTGTTTTGTCATTTTGCAAACTGTGATCTACTGGAGAAACAGCTTTTAAATCAGGATAGTGATGATGTATCCAGTCCCAGTAAGGCACATTTTTTCATTCAATCTAGGATGGGGCACAATGTCAAAAGCTTTTCATAGGATGATTAATACTGCAGATGCATGGTTGCTTATATTCCTGTTGTGGTTCATGTTGCTAATGAAACTAACAAGGAGCTGTGGCAGTAGTATGGTAATCAATAGGTTTCCACCTCACTCTTATAGCAATTGTATTTATCTCGTTTTCATGTGTTATAGTGGTTGTCTTAATGAATTCTGAAAATAGTGGTGAAATTGATTTCTTCAGTTTCTAGTGATAGTTGTTTTAGCAACCACAAATAAGCATAATAATAGAGATAATTGCTATTTGGCTATGCACACTGGTTGGCAATTGAATAATGCTAAATATTCAGTTATTAAAAATCTATCAGACTGTTAAACCAGGACAAAAGACTGAAAATCCATCTAAAACTGTTTTACTAAATTACATTCACACAAGTTAAATTCCTAGGCTACTTTAATGTTTTTTATATCTCCAGCAAGAATTTGTATGTGAATTTATTATTTTCCAAATCCCAGTCTATATGGAGGATAAAATCTCTATTGTAAAATTTCCATGCAAAATGTTTTCCAAAATAGGGATTATGTTGTCTTATGAGCTGACTGCAATATACTATATTTTATCATTTCTGAAAAATGCTATTTTTCTTGTATAAAAAACTCCCAAATAGAATTTAAGAACTAATTTTTTACTACACAAAACTATTTATAACTCAGATAAGACTAAACTCAACAAATCATTAGCTGTCACTGTTAATTTTATATATTTCACTAAGCTGAGGTATTACACTGATTCTTCCATTGTTACAGTTTGCATTTTCATAGTCCAATTTCACAAATCTTCTAGATATATATTACATGTTGTACTTATATTTGACAACAGGTAATGAAGAAACTCTGTTAAGATGTTGAAACCAATATGGAAATCTATTTCCTCTCCAACTCACTATTTTTCTACTGCATCTGTGCCCCATACAAATATTGGAGTAAATACTATAGAAAATATAGACAAATCCACTTTTTCAAAGTTGTGTTTTATAGAAGGAATTTTTATTTATTTTTATTTTTTAGAATGCTAGTAATGCAATCTGAATCATATGATTGGAAGTATGAACAATTAATTTAATTATTATAACTCTATAATATTTTATTATTTATAAGAGATAATGATTGGCTAAGTCCTTTGGATTTATTATTAATATGTATTATTCTTTGTATCATTTTCAATTTTCCTATGTAAGATTTTATGTCTAGAAATCCCACTCCCCGACATATCCATGTTCTTATATGATCGAGAAAACAATTTTATGCTGGTTTGGATACCTAAAAGAGTGGGGCAAAGAGCATAGTGATTGCTTTAATGTGTTCCTAATTCACCATAAGGAATATAGTCCTTACTAAATATAGATTTTTGGGTAGAAGAATCATTTTAGTTTCACATAACCTAACTTCAAACAAAAAAATGAGATCATGTCTTAGTCTGTGAGACGTTATTATAAGCTATTTTTATTTTCCATTCTAGCTGACAAAACATCTCCTAGACATATTTGATTATTGTTCCAGTTATATTGCTATGTACTTACCAGATATGTTTCAGTTTTAGGGAAATAATCAGTACAGATTTTATTTTATTGGAATTAGATTTTAAGGCAGATATTGTTGAAAAAATTGTCAGACAGGAATTTGCTTGAACAAAGGATATATTTAAATCAGAAAATGTCAATAAAATATCATTGGGAAAAATAAAACTTTTGATACAATTATTTAATTTCAAGATTTTTCCTGTTGAAACATATTGGTTATTGACTTAACAGATATCACAAATGCTAAAGGTGATAATGGCTGTCCATGTTTGGTCCTCCTCATTAACTTAATATCCTGTGATGAGTCCCATATTTGGCATACGAGACAAAGCTCTTATACATTGACCTTATAAGACGTGTAATGTAATTAGCAAATACAAAATTATTCAAACATTGATTACATATTTCCAGTTTAATGAATCTTTTTTTTAATATATCAAGGCTTGTTTTTCATAGTTAATCAATGTAATTATTCTTTTAACCCACCTAATATCGATGATTCTGTCAGTTACTTTGTGGAGTTGTTTGCATCTTAGAGGGCTTTATGCCACTGAAATCGTTCAGACTATTGCAGGTTTCTCTCCCTTGGATGCCTGATTTTGCTAGACACATAGTTTCTAAGAATACGCCACTAGACCAATATCTCTTGGATTGGATTTCAACCTTATTTTTGTCAATATAGACAACTTAGAAAGTACTATAAAAAGGCAATTAAGCAGTACTGCATTTTTGCAGATAAGCAGTACAGTTAAGCTACACTAAAATCTTTTTGGAAAGTTATTAATCAAGTCATTGCATGGTGGTCCCAGTGTGTTCTGTCATTTCCTGCATCATATTCTAAGTTGGCAGTGTTCTTTTTAAACATTTATTAGTAAAGTTATTAATCAGTTGCTTCAGTCTGGCAGACATACCACCATTTCACCTTCTCTGAGTGAGCTGAGTAAGAAGGGTGTAGAGCTGTTTAGGCTCTATTTTGACAAAGTTATATATAGCTTCTCTAACTCTCCCATTATGTGAGCATGTGATCTAAACAGTTGCCTAGACAATAGGATTTCTCTGAAAGAAATAACTAGAGGTTTGAGATTTGCTTGCTCAGCTCTTATCTCACTGAAACTCTTCAAGCAGGCAGCTTACTCATTATATATTCCTTTTTAATACCTGGTCGGTGTTAAATACTAGAGACAGCACTGTGCTATCAATAGGGAAGAAGGCTTATTAAATGCCCTTCTCAACAAGGGTGGCACTTCAGTTTGCAGAGTTACTTTACTATAACTATGATGAATACTTGCATGATCATCAATACCAGAAAACAGTATTATACTTCACAACAAAGAAAATAGCAGTACAATCCAAAACTGTTTCCTCGACCCAGGGAAAAGTACATCAGGTAATGCCATGCCTACAAGCCAATATAAATAGCTACTAAGTGTTGTCGCCAGTTTGTTAGCATTGGCCTACTTAAGTCGTCTCATCAACTGCTCCAGCTGAACAAATAAACTCTTTCATCATCCCATAGCAGCACTGAAGTCTATATTTCTCCAAAATACTTACTGTGAGCTAAAGAAACTCCCAAGGAAGTTAAGAACCTTTATCGCTCTGTAGTGACATATTTCCTCAATTGTACCTGAAAGTCAATACAGGTGCCATTGCATCCATATATCTATATTAATAAATAGAAGCAACAGGGATTGCTATGAAGTTCAGGCTCAGAAATCATTGGTCATAATTCCATCCCATTAAGGTAGCACATCAACAGAGCTAAACCAATATTTACTGCAAGGGTGGGAAAGTCTTTATAGGCTCTCAGGTTCTCACTTACCTTATGATTGAGGTTATTGAAAATCTCAGGCACATCATGGAAGTGAAATCTTTAGACCTTTTTTGACTGACCTTCTCCCCTTAGATCATTTTGCAAATATAACTCCACCAGGAACATAAAACCCACATGCATATATCTATGAACCACATCACCATGCAGGCTGTTTCACCACAAGTCATGACCACAAGAGTAATAAACAGAGATACAGAAAGTGTTGCTGACCATCTTGTTCCTGCAAACTGCAGTGCAAATTACAGTATACATTCCCAGCCCATATGCAGTAGCTCTGTTTTGGCCATACCACATGTTATGCATGGCTGGAGGAAGGTACAAAGTAGCAAATAGACAACACATAATAGGACCCTCTCCCCAGTACCTGTCAATATGCTATGTATAGCTAGTGACAGACATATATTAGAAAAAGGGCAACACCCAGTACCAGACAAAATGTTAAAATGGATTTATACAGTAACACTGTCTCTGTAGGTAAAACTGAAAGATATCAAAGTCCTGTCCAGTAGTTACTGAGGTAGCACTCCACTTACCAGATCATTTAGTAGTAATATATGGAGTTTGTATGTTCTCCCTTTGTCTTTGTGGGGCTCCCACCACCACCCAGAAATGTGCTGAGTATTTCTAACTCAAACACAGTGAAGCAGCACAGACACTAGATGGTGTCTACAGGGGAAAAAGTTCTATAGACCAACTGCTTTGGACATCAACTGTGGTGTGCAGTATCCCCAAGATAGCAGAAAATAGATCACAGACTGCATACCATGTCAGGGCTAACCCCTTGGTATAACAACTGACTCTGTGTGATTTTGTCATGTTGACTAATGTCACCAAATGAGCATGAGTATTTGCCAGTGATAAATGGGTTGAGAACCCACCTTCTCCTACCTATGTCAGGGACACATGCTCATGGTGAGAGCCCAGCTATGTTGAGTGAAAGCTCAACTTAAAACCAATCAACTCAACAAACATAAACTAAGAATTCCTAAACTCATTTTAGGTTTGCTGATAGAATGCAGTTGTAAAGGGATGACATGATGGTAAGGATGAGGCTGGACATCCTATGTATACAGGAGACAAGATGGAAGAGCAGTGCGGCAAAGTCACGTGACTTGGGATCCAGAGTCTACTACTTAGGAGGAGGACGGTCTAGAAATGGTGTGGACATTGTGCTGAGGGAGAGGCTTCAGAAGAGAGTGAGTGATGTCATCAGAATTAGTAACAGACTCATGGCACTCAGACTCCATTGTAAAGATAGGGCAGTATTCATAATCTCAGTCTATTCCCCACAGCCAGGCTGTGATAGTGAAGAAAAGAGTGCATTCAGACAGCAGTTGCAGGACCTACCAGATTAAGTAGGACAACAGGAATTGATGTTGATAATGGGTGACCTGAATGCACATATCAGGACAGACAGAAGAGGACTGCCTTGCTCAACATGGGTGGGGCAACAGGAATAAAGAAGGAGAGGCCATTCTGGACTTCTGTCTGGCAAAAGGCTTGATGGTGGCCAACACATGGTACAGCAAGAGAAACAGTCACAAGATCACATACAAGAGTGGTCAAAATGCAACTCAGATTGACTTCCTTCTAGTATGGAAAATGCATTGCAGTAGAATCAGTGATTGCAAAGTCATCCCCAGTGAAACCCACAGCAAAAACTACTGGTTTCCACAGTCAATTGTATAGTGGTCAGAGAAGGCTTTTAGGTCAACAGAGACTAAGGTGAAGACCTAGAAGTTGACTTGAGAGAAAGCACAAGAGTTCAAGGAAATACTCAGGACTCTAGCACCTCAGGAAGAAGAGGGAATAGGTGGAGTTGAAGAGCTTCAAAAACAGCATGTGTGAGGACAATAGAATAGATATGCAACTGAGCCTAGTATGGAAATAAGGTACATAATAAAAGATGGTGGTGGAATGTAGAAGTCTAGGACATCATCAAAAGAAAGAAGGAATGCAGGAAAAAGTGAGAGATAGAAAAGACAGACCAGACCTTGATGGAATGCTGATCACATGACAAATAGGCTGAGACAGAGAGGAGTTGCAATAGCAAAGAACAAGGCATCAGAGGAACTCTGCCAGGTTCTGGAAAGTGACTTAATAGATGGCAGAAATAAACTCTATCAGATTATAAGTCAAAGACAGAAACATAAAGAAAATAGTCAGACACCCTTCATAAGGGATGCCAGCATCAACTTGCTCATCAGTTCACAGGACTTGAGAAGTGGACGGAAGCAGTACTTCTAGCAACTTCTGAATGAAGAAAACCCCACAGTAGTTGTACTTCCTTAGACACAGCATACAATGAAAGAGAAGAGGAGCCCAACCTAGAAGAAATAAGAACAGTATTAAAAAAAAAGAAGTCAAGGAAAGCAACAGGCTCAGATGAGGTCACAGCAGTTATGAGCAAGATGATGGGTGAGATAGGGGAGGAATGGTTCCTGAGGGTATTCATAGCAATATGGAGAGAAAGGTATATCCCAGATGATTGGAGAATAAGCATACTAGTACCAATTACAAAAACAAAGGGAAAATCCACAACTGTGGTCAGTACAGAGGTATCAGACTGTTGTCACTCTGCATGAATGCTCTGGAGAGGATGATTGATCAACAAATACACAGAATAGTAGAAAGTAAAATGGGAGATGAGCAGTCCAGATTCAGATCAGGATATAACCCATCTGACCTGATGTTTGTTGTGAGACAGATAGTTGAAAAGAGACTAAAGATGAGAAAAAAGTTCAACTGGATATTCCTAAACTTGAAGAAGCCACATGACAAGGTCCCAAGGAAGGTGATTTAGTCAGTCCTATAGTAGTCCAGTGTCCCAGAAACAGTGCAGTGCAGGCTATGTACAAGGACCCAATGACTCAACAATGAACAGTATTAGGTCTCACAGAGGGTTTCCCAGTGGGAGTGGGTGTGTACCAGGGTTTAGCTCTGAGTCCACTGCTGTTCATACTGGTGATGGACTACATTAGCAAACAAGTCAGAAGGGACAGATCAACAAATCTGCTGTATGCAGATGATGTGACTTTACAGGCATACTCTGATGAAGAACTTCAGCAAATGATAGAGGAATGGAATGCAAAATTAAAGGCACAAGGGATGAAACTGAGACAGTGCTAATGACAGCAAATGGGGAGAAATCAGACAAAGCTGAGAACAGAGATAGAAGGGAAGATAGTGGAACATGTTAACAGCTTCAAGTACCTGGAAGGGGTGAGGTGACTGTGGAGAAGGGAAGTCTGAATGAGGAGGTTAAAGCTAGAATCAGAAGGGCTGCAGCTAACTGGCACAGAGTGCCAGAGGTAGTGTATGGCAGAAGAATGTCAAATAAGCTGAAAAGTAAGGTATACAAAACTGTGGTGTGACCAGATGACAATATAGTGCAGAAACTTGAGCAGTAAAGCAGAACAATTGAGGAAACTAGAGGTGATGGAGATGAAGAGCCTCAGATGGGTGACAGGATGCACACTGTGGGGCAGATGAAGAATAAGGATATCAGAGCTACAGCTAAAGTAGCTTCAATTGCAGAGAAGGTCAAAGAGAACAAAGAGGATTTGGGACATACAGAAAGAAGGCAAAAGGAAATGGCATCCAGCAAAGAGGTGGATAGACTGTGCAAGAGAAAACCTGTGGCAGTCAGGCATGTCTATTGAACAAGGTAGGAGAGTAGAACTGAATAAAAAGAGATGGTGGCAATTGACATGGCATCCTATCTCCATGTAGAAAATAGGATAAAGTGGTTGATGATGATGATTATTACATAGTGTATAATGCAACAATTCTGATTTACGTACGTATCTGACTGGCCCCTTTGTGAGAAAGATAAGAGAGTTACTTATAAATATTCACTAACTGGTAAATACAAGTCTGCCAGAGAAAATGAGGAAGCAACTAAATCAATAGTGGCTGTAAGGGTATGAGCTGGGGTATGATCCACAGGAATGGATGTCTCTAAGGGTGCTAAAAAGTTAACCAAAAAACACTGCTATATTTAATGGAGATGTACTTAAAGTAGGCACCCAGGCATTCAGTCTTTCAGTAATATTAAGAGAAATACTTTACACACTAAGTACTCTAGGTTCAGAGTAATGATTGGTAGTGCACTTTAGCAAAGAACAAATAAATTAATATGGTCGTTTCCATTAATTGCTTGAAGATTCTTTTTCAATAATAGAAATATTATGTATGCTAAAATGTTTTCACAGAACTTTAAAGAATAAAACAAATTACTAGACAGTTAATTAGTAATTCTTTTAGATATAGCTGCTCAGTTAAATATTGTATATGTGATGCGTGCTTGACCTTTTAAATTAGCAGGAGACATGCAACACAATGTTAATGGATTAAGTAGTTATCGTGAGGTATTTACTTTAAGAATGCCATGATAAAAGGTCAGTTCCTTATTTCATTATTTTAATTAATCTACATACTTGTTTAGTCTGAGTTTGCATTAAACTGTGACAGCAGATGGAGGCAGTTTGTCTGCTCTCATGTTTTGGCTGTCTCTAAAACACAGGTGTTGACTCTTGCCACCTTGGGTTTTTCAACCCCTTCCAGATGTCCAAATCCTTCTTGAAACGAAACCACTGTGAAAATGTCATGGTGATGCGTGAGGTAGTATGCTCAATATACAATTAAATGGCTGTATAATAGACTAATAACTGTGAGAAAATCCATGAAATAAAAATCCTTTTATTCAAAACAACATTACACTTTCATACATCTAAGTCTGTGATTATTACTGACCACAAGTAGGTCCTATTCCACCTTAGACAAGTTATTAAACCCCAGTTGAGAATGATGTTTAAATAGTCTCCTCAGATCATATTCACATATTTTCTCATACTGGGGTTAAGGGGGATTAAAAACACTAGGTTTTCTACATATGCCTACATCAACTTGGTTAGCATTCTCATCATTAAACAAAATACTAAGATTTAATTTTCTAGTAAACATTGCAATGTAAGTAAGCCCCCTTGCACATAGTGAAGCATGGTCTTATGTCAAAACCTCAGAACTGAAATTGTATATTTTAAACTCATTTGTCCAGTTCAAAACAATGTTAGGACCACCAGTCATTAATGTGTCCTCCCTTTCCCTCTCGTCACATAAGGGGGTTTGTAATTCCTGTTGGAATCATGTTGGTACTGTTCTTGGACACCTCCTGATTGCCTCTCCACTGGTTCTGTATCTTGTTGGACCTCTGTAGAGGAGGAGGATCCAAAGGGGATACTACATTTTCTCTCTGTTCAACCCCATAATAAAAGTAATTGTTAGAAAGTTTAAGAGGTATAGAAAAGGATTTATTGTTATTGTAGTAAAATTTATCTTGCAACAGTTTCTCTTTTCTAAGTCTTACCTCATTCGATGTCCTCTCGACTTTGTGAAATATAGCCTCGTAGTCTACCTTATACCACTCAAAAAACAAATCTTTCGATACATTCCCATCCAACACTGTAATAGCCAATTCCAGTTGTTCCATACTTTGCTGGTTATGTGGTGTAAGAACCTCCATTAACTCAAAGCCCTGTTTGTCAAAACATTTCAGTAATTCGTGGTACAGACGCAATCCCTTTACTAACCCTGAAGGATATTTCCATGATCTAAGTCCTTTGGGCACACTATGCCCAATTTGATACACTCGTGGAAATAAGAGTTTTCCACTTGCAATTTACGGTACCTAATTAATTTATTTTCAAATGTCTTAAAGTTGTTTTGCTACTGTCACCCTTACATGCGTATCCACTTGGGTGACTGTCCAAATACAATAGGGCTATTAATCCAACCAGCTAGTTGACGATGATGTTGAAACTCAGCTGGCTCATTAGTACCATGACTATTGTTATTCAGTTGTTGAAAACCCATCTGAGGCTGAGAAGTCGAGATAGGCTTATTATCCAGTTCCACATTCACCATCACAGGACATGAATCGTTCATACAAACAGCTCCAGATTTAAACTAATCAAGCTTCTGATTCATTAATTGTAAAAGTTGTGTCAGTGCTCCTATTCCTGTACCCATCCATTCAAGAACATCAGAATGCACCTGATAATCTTGTTCCAATTTTTGTGAAAAATAGGAGCTGACATCACCTTGAATTTCCACAGCACCAGTAAACAAGGAAAAATAAATAAACAAACCCAATGAATTTAGAACAAAACCACTGCGAAAATGACACCGTGATGTGTGAGCTAATATGCTCAATATATAGATAGATCTAGACATTATGTATGTACATATATATATATACATACATACAATCATATATATGGTCATCATTCATTTAGTAGAAAAATACGTATGTTAGAAACACAAATGATCGACCATAAAAGAACGAATAGATGTGAGTGACTACACATATGTGAGAATCACATTTGGTTGTGTCTGATTGGTGTTACGGGTGTTCTGTGTACTTTTACCTTGATTAGTGGTACTGTTAGGAAAACAGTTTTTAGTAACATAATGTGTGTAGGGTTAAGGTTAGGAGTAGGGTTAGGGTTAAGGTTAGCACACAAGAGTTAAGGAGAGCTCCACCTGCCCCTACACACCACCTTACTCATGTGTCTTAACTTAACCTTACTGCTATCCCTGCTCCTAAAACTAGTCCTACACATTATATGTCTAAAAACCCTTTCCATCAGTACAACTATACAGGCAATACTTTATTATTTTATCTGTGTTTTGTAGCTATTATATACTGACAGTGGAAGAGAAGTTGTCATTGTTTTATGATTCACTCAATTTGCTTGTCAAACATTTGCATTTTCATTCTTTTGTAGTCACTTATTTGTGTTTCTTACATTATGTTCTATGAAAGATGATATAATCATGCACACACACGTAAATATATATATATATATATATATATATATATATATATATATATATATATTTATATATAGGTTTACCATGAAAATAACGAATACAAATATGTGGAATGGTCAAAATAGCGATAAATAACATTGCGGGATGAAACATTGGCTATTCAGAATGTTGTCAGTTGACACATCGGAATAAAATGCCACCCCATCAAATACTGGACCTGTGCCCCCATGGGACTCATGGTAACACTTGCTCCTGGGTCCAGAGCGATAGGGAATTTTGGTCCGTATAGGTAATGGTCGTGTTATGCAGGTCAGTTCGACACTATTTGTACATCGCTATTGTGAGTGTGTCCTTATCTGTTTTCGCACATATGTTGTTCGCACATACATCATGCGACTATTTATAGGTAAACCATATATATATATATATATATATATATATATATATATATATATATATATATATATATATATATATATATATATATATATATATATATATATATATATATATATATATATATATATATATATATATATATATATATATATATATATATATATATTTATATATATATATATATTTATGCACACATATATATATATATATATATATATATATATATATATATATATATATATATGGTTTCACTTCATATTGCTGAAATGCTGAAATATCAAATTCCAACATTTCGACAGTATAAAGTCGAAACCATTAAAACACTGACACCTCACAACCACGAAATCACAACATCGAACACACAGCATACAGTACACAACACACAAACCATAACACCCACGCCACAAAACACTGAAAAACAACACAATACCACACAGAAACACACCTACACTGCACATATGCAGGAGGGCAAGCCCACCTGCACCCCCCACACCCCTACTTATGTATACTAACTCCGAGATCACACAAACAGTAAAAAAATAAATAAATCACACACAGCCAACACACACACTCATACCCCTACCTCCTTACCCTGACCTACTCATACAAGTTACAAAAACACTCACGCACACTCACTCACCTTAAACTGCAGACACCATCCCAGCCGAACACTTCCGTACGATAATGTCATAGTCCTATTTGCGATTATGCACTTTCATCATTTAGAGGTTTTGGCTTTATGGACACGAATTGCTGAAATTCTATATTTCAACAATTCACATTTATGAAGTGAAACCGTATATATATATATATATATATATATATATATATATATATATAAATATAAGTAAATATATATATATATGTATATATATATATATATATATATATATATATATATATATATATATATATATATATATAAAAATAAATAAATAAATATATATATATATATATATATATATATATATATATATATATATATGGATTCACTTCATAACACTGAAAACGCAAAACACTGAAACTAAGAAAACTTCATAATACAGAAGACCAAAATACTGAAACTTCAAAACACTGAAAACTCAAAACACTGAAACTCAAAACACTGAAAACACATATCCTACATATACTGAGTTTAAACAACATAAATCATAGCACTTTCCACCAAGTGTAAGCAGGGGGGCAAGCCCCACTGCACCCCCCCACACCCCCTGCTACTTAAATATATCAACTCCAAGACTGCAGTTAGTGTAGTGAAGTGCAGTCTTGGAGTTGATATATATAAGTTGCAGGGGGTGTGGGGGGGGGGTGCAGCCTCCCAAATGGGGGATGCAGGGGGGCTTGACCCCCTGCTTACACTTGGTGGAAAGTGCTATGATTTATGTTGTTTAAACTCAGTATATGTATGATATGTGTTTTCAGTGTTTTGAGCTTCAGTGTTTTGAGCTTTCAAGATTTTGAAGTTTCAGTGTTTTGAGCTTTCAGTGTTATGAAGTGAATCTATATATAAATATATATATATATATATATATATATATATATATATATATATAAGTATATACATATATATATATATATATACATATATATATATATATATATATATATATATACATATATTAAGGAATAACGTACCTAAAAATCAAGAAAGACCAGCATGGAATAACAACACTTATCTCTACCAAAGAAGAGGTCATTCCTAACTCTGATAAGGGCAGTCTCAGTATTATGTCTGGTGCAGAAGGAAAACTGGAAAGGGTAATAAACAATGTTGATATTCTTGTAACATTATGTCATATAGCTAGTAAACAATTGTTTCTGTAACTTTAGCAATAAAGAGAAGGTTAGATATTGAATGGTTATTGTCAGGACTAGAGGCAAGTTTTTGAGTAATCTGCAATTAGATTTGGTCTGTTAGCTACCCCTCCAACATATCAGAGACAAATACACTGAATGCTGACTGATTTACCAATGATCACTTCTTTTGACATGATCTCTCCATAACAATTACCCACTGATATTTTCCTTTGAGCCATTCCTTCATCCAGTTTTTAAGCTTTTGTCCTATCTTCAATCCTTTCAGCTTACAAAGGAGTTTTTGATGAGGCACCAAGTCAAAAGTGTCAATAACACCTTTCCACTGGCACTCCCTCATCTGACTCTGCAGTTACCTAGTCCTGGAGCTGCATAATGATTTACTGCTCTTCTTGTAGTGGAAGCCATGCTGTTCTGGATCTTGTAACTGGTTGTATTTCTTAAGGATTGTCTCCATCACTTTTCCAGTCACTGGTGCTAGGTTAAATGGCCTGTAATTGCTTATAAAGATCCTGTTTTTAGTGAGATCTGCAAAAGAGTTCTGTGAGCAGATCTATGAGGGCACATTGTCTTTATTTTATTTTTGGAGGCAGAGTCCAAAATCGCCACCAAGCGACAGCCTCAGATGCCCGCTGGATCCAATTGTTCCTGTCAGGGTAAAAAGTCCTCCAACTCATTCATTCCTTTGTGAAGTGAGAGCTGGGTGCCTACAGTGTTGTCATTATCTGTTGTGAGGGTAAGGATTTTTAATCTTCCTAAACTGCACTCCCAGCCGCTTGCATTGCACTATATCTACTACTAAGAGGTGCATGTGTGCTACCACAGATGCAGTCTCATATCTCAGTGATGCATCATATGCAGTGTGTACACACCAGGATCCTTACTGCTGCTGATAAACATGCATTCTTGCTGGCATCACTAAAGCAGCAAGCTGAATCACCACCTCCCTTCCAACTTTGAGAGCCAGTGTTTGCCACTCACAACCGGCCTTTCCCTATCTAGTCTCTCCAGTACCTGTGCCACTAGTCAAACACGGGTTGCCTGGGGTCCAGTCAGGGCTTCATTTATCTACAGCATAGGGCCAGGCAGTACTTGATATATTTTGGAGTAATCTGATCTGTACTCCATCAGAGCTCTATGTTTTGCCCATCTGCTAGCTGACTACTCCTTGTCTAGCGTCTCCACCTGTTACCCTATCCATTCATCCCTCATTCACTCCCTGCCTTTTTTAAACATTCTGTAATCAGCATGAAATGTCTGTTAAGGTAGCATGCATAGCAACACAGAACTTTATTCATTTTTCTGTTAATAAAGTAAGGCTGATTTCATTTTAAATGCTTTGGCAGCTGGCATTAAAAAACTGTATGGATGTCAACTAAGAACTTGCATAAATAATTATGAGCAAAGTAAGGTCATGACCATGCTATTAACAGTATTATACACAGGGCTTCCTATTGTAATTTTGAGACAATTTCAGAATTATGAAAAAAAACTATGAAACAAAACTATGAAACGATGGGAGAATGGAGAATGCTGACAAATGCTCTCCTTAAAAGTTACTCATAGTCCCTATCCCCCACCTCTGCTCTCTCTCTCTCTCTCTCTCTCTCTCTCTCTCTCCCTCTCTCTCTCTCTCTATATATATATATATATATATATATATATATATATATATATATATATCGACAGATATAGGTATACTTAACACACAAAGACACACACACACACACACACACACACACACACACACACACACACACACACACACACCCACCTGTATTTCTATATCTATATCTGTATCTATCTAGCTATATATATTTTTAAACATTTTATATTCGCAGAACTATTTAGACCCAGATGTTGATCTGCTTGCAGTTTCAATTGCCAAAGAGTTTCTCTTTGTTCAGTCACATTTTATAACCACCTGCTCTCATATCCAGGAAAACATGTTCTAATATAAAAACATAAAATGTATTATTATCCAGACAATTTTTTATGTTTGATTAATGTATTATTTTCATTACTAATTTATATTTCGGATATATGTTCATAACTGCATTTTTTAATGCTCTAGAAGCCATACCCACATAAAGTAGTCCGCAATAATCACATAAATAAATATATGTAACACCTTTGGTGTCACAACAGATAACTTGATTATTCTGTGGTAGTATAACAAATTTGCCCTGCAGAATGAATGACACATTTTGCAACAGCCACAGATATACATTCCTACATCCTTGTTGGTAAAATCAGGGGAATAATTGCACTGTCATGTTGTAAAATATTTTTAACTGTGCTCACTTTTTTATACACCATAAATGGATGATCACCAACTGCATTATATAGTTTATTTTTTACCTCTAACAATTTCCCAATTTTTCTTTAAAAATTAAAAATGCATACAGCATCAAGAGACATATCCATACAAAAATCCTTGGTAAATGTTCTTTTGGTGCTTTTACTTTGTATCTTAGTCCATCCTTTCAATAGAATGGGTGGGTATTTTTCAGCTCTATGTTTGTTGTCAAATTCAGCTGCTTGAGGTAATAAACTAACCTTAAAACCATGTTCACTGAATAAATGTTAATGAACTGAAGCCCCAGTTTAAATTGTGATAATTTGTTAATCTAGATAAATGGATATATTGTCCCTTAGGTATATTATTTTTTAATAAAAAAAGAATGGTTACTATTGTACATCCATCCATCTACAACCCCTTTTCCCATTTTTTGCACATGGGGTTGGGGTATCACTTCAACAGTGACAATCATCTAGAGCCAAGGTTTATACCACCATCTGTCTAGCTCTACTTTGGTAGTTCTTTCATGCCACACACCCACGCACACTCACATCTATAGCCAATGGAGAGGGTCCAATCCAGCTACGGCATGTCTTTGGAATGTGGGAGGAAACCAAAGCATATGGAGGAAAGCCACTCAAATACAGGGAGGACATGCAGAATCTGCACAGAAGGCACCTCAGCCAAGAATCATTCTGGGGGATTTTTGCAGTGAGGTAACAATGCTATCTGCTGTGCCGCTGTGTACAATAAATGCAAATTCACAGTAGTCTCCTTTCTGTAAATCTTACTAGAAAAAGAATGATTATTCATATCCATCATTACAGTAACATCCAAAAAAGTTAAATGTCACCAATATAGTCCACCAAAAATGTGGTAGAATTATAGAAAGAATTAATAAAAGATAAACATTCATTGTGCTAGCCACTCCATATAAAAATATATCATCAACAAACCTAGCATAAAATTTGATTTTATTAAAAAAGGGGGTTTTGGTGAGAAAATGAAAATCCCACCACCGTATTACCAAATTAGCAAAGGAGGGGGCAACAGCTGTCCAAATAGCTGCTCCTATAATTTGTTGACAATAAAAAGAATCAAAAGTAAAATAATTGTGGTCCAAGACAAGTTCAATTAATAAACATAAGTTATTGATCTTCATATTGAAACGGTTTGTATGTTTTGTCAAAACACTATCTTCTGAGAAGTATATAAAGATTTAATACCCTCAGTAAGATATTCCCTGGTTTGATTCTTGGCTGGGGTGCCTTTTGTGTGGAGTCTGCATGTCCTCCCTGTGGTCACATGGGTTTCTTCCAGGTGCTCCGATTTCTTCCCACATCCCAAAGACGGATGGTGGATTGGACACTCTAAATTGGCCCTAGGTGTGAGTGTGTGCATGTATGTGCTTCTGTATAAGGTTGGGCACCGGGCTGACAACTCAACACTGTAAAACTCAACTGCTAATTGTACTGCAGATTATTGTTTCACTGTGGTGACCCCTAACCAGGAAAAGCCAAAAGAAGACGAAGAAGAAGAAGAAGAAGAAGAAGAAGAAGAAGAAGAAGAAGAAGAAGAAGAAGAAGAAGAAGAAGTAAACATCATAGTCTCTGTTCCATCAAAAAATGTTTGCAGTTTATTTAAAAAAATATCCATGAATTCTGTATAGAAGAGTACAAGTCTTGTACAGGTGGATTAAAAATAGTATCTTTTTCTTCAATAGTCAAGTCATATTTAGAATGGGAGGCTTTAGTGCTCAAGGCAGAATGTATTTCCTGCTCACAAACTTCCTGAAACTTTAAGAAAATAGTATTTAGAGGAGGATTGAAGGTAAATATGTTGTATAAAGCATTGAAATCCGTGTCCAAATTATGAAATAAAAAATCAAGATTTTACTTCCTAACATACGATCTTAGTTCCAGTAAAGTGCATGCTAAATAGGCACAGTTAGTAGGTACAAAAGAAAACCCCTTTCCTAAAACACAAAGTTAAGGTGCTGAAAACCCATTATCAGTTAGTTTAAAAATCTTGTTGTTAAAATCCATATATGTATTCATTGATGGTACCTTTTCCTGCAGCCTCTTTCTTGACCTCTTCCCTTTTGGTCATATTTGATCTGGTGTATAAAGTAATTGAAGGCAGATGTTGTTTGATTTGATAATATTCAGACATTTTCTGTTTAACTGCATTCATCCATTTTTATTCTTTGCTATCTGTGTAGAGTGTCTAAGAGGAGGAAAGTGTTGTTTATCATTTAAAAAAATATCAGTTTCCAAAGCAGAAAAGAAGCATTTGGAGGTGGAGGGGAGAGATAAGCCATGTTATTTTGCTAGGCCAACACAGCTTGCTGAATTTTCTTTTGCTTGCATGAAATAATGATTAATCTGGTTTTAGTGGACCAAAGAGATTCAGTGGGTGCAGGTGCTGCACAGCCAGTCAGACTGTACCAGTGCTGGCAACTTCATTCACTGTGCAACCATCCAATGCTAACTGATGAAAACCTCTTTGATATGCTCAAGGCAGATGGAGTAATGCTTTAGCCAGCTGTGCTGGTTGGACCTCACAACTAATAATGTGCAGGTATGGCCCAGGGATCTACACAGTCAGCACATCCCCCGTTGACAAGTTTGTGCCCACAATAAAGGCCAGCATCCCTTAATCAATATGCTATTGGCCAACCAGTGCCCATTTGCTTAGACTAGGTTACCTAGGGTAGCTGTGATGAACAAAAGCTGGACACAAAACCAACCTACCAACAATGAAATAAGAAGTGCTACAGTGAAGCTAGATTAACTAATGAGACATAGCTTGGAAGCAGATGACATGATGGCGAGGAAGAGCATGGAAGTTTTGTGTATCCAGGAGATGAGGGGGCAGTGTAGCACAGTGAGTTCCAATGTAAATCAGTACAAAATGAGTTGGCATTGATAATGGGTGACTTGAATGCTCATATCAAGATGAGCAAGACCAGATATGAGGAATACCTGAGACCCTATGGTCAGGGCAATATGAATAAAGAAGGTAAGACAATTCTAGACTTCTGTCTGGCAAATGACTTAATGATTGCCACCACATGGCTCATCAAAAGTGACCAAAACAAGATTGTGTGCAAGAATAGTCAGCAGAAAACTCAAGTAAACTTCCTTCTAGTAAGAATGGGTCACTGAGGTTGAATCAGAGATTGTAAAGATTGGACCCCAGCATAAATCACTGGTGACCAGCATCAGATGCAAGCTGTACTCAGAGAAGGGTCTAAGAATATGCTCCTTTATTAAAATCTCTGTATTACTGTTTTTTCATCTAGTTGTAGCTGAAAAGAGTCTTCTGACCAGCCCACTAACCACTTAACAAATTAGAAATAATCAAGAAAAATCAACAGCGACTAGGCTGAAGACCTAGAATATCACTGGTGGAAAATCACAAGAATCCAAGGAAATTCTCAGAACTCTGGCACCTTAGGAAGTAGACAAAATAAGTGGAGCAGAAGATGACTGGCAGCATATCAAATGACATGGTTGAAGGCACAAGAACAGACTTTTTTTTTTTTGAGACAGATATAGAAATACGCTGCATAAAGAGAACTGGGGATAGAAGCTATCATTGAAAAAAAGGAGTGCAGGGAGAAGTGGAAAATTGAAGAGATGGTCTGGACTAACAATGAATATGTATTGGCTATCAAAGGGGCTAAGAGATTAGTCACAGTGGCAAAGAACAAGGATTTAGAGCCAACTTCTGGAACGTGATTCAGCAGATGACACAAAGAAGATCTGTCAGATTGGAAGATAGTAATAGAGCAGCAAAGAAGACAGCTAGCAGATGACATTCATAATGGATGCCAGAAACTATCTGTCTAGACCAAAAAAAGGGAAAATGGAAGAAGTACTTCAAGAAAATTCTAAATAAAGAAATCTGCACAGACGCTATAGTGCTACATACACAATGTATGTTGAAAGAAGAAGAGGAGAACCTACACTAGAAGAGGTATGATGTGCAATAAGGAAAATGAAGTTATGGAAAGTGGCAGGCTAAGATGAAGTCATAGTAGATATGATCAAGATGTTGGGTGCACTACAGGAGAATTGGCTTATGAAGGTATTCATTGTGGTATGGAAAGAGAGAGAGAAAGAGAGAGAGAGAGAGAAAGAGCAAAATAGAGATGTGTCCCAGTGTACAACAAGTGCGACATTCACAACTGCAGACATTTTAGAGATATTAAACTCCTGCCACACTCCATGAAAGTGCTGGAGAGGGTAACTGATGAATGAAAATGCAGAATAATATAAAGTAAGGTGGAAGATGAGCAGACTGGATTCATATCAGAATGCGTTATAACTGAACTGACATTTGCAGTGAGACCAATAACAGAGATGAAGTCAGAGATAAGGAAAGAGTCCAATAGAGCTTTTATAGACTTGGAGAAAGCATATAACAAGGTTCTAAGACAGCTAATTTGGGTTGTCCTGTGATGGTTCAAAGTTCTGGAGACATTAGTAGAATTAATGAAGACTATAGAAAGGATCCAATGACACAAGTATGAACAGTGTTTGGACTCACAGAGGAGTTCCCAGTAGGAGTTGGTGTGGACCAAGGTTCAACTTTAAGCCTGCTCATGTTCATACTCATGATGGACTACGTTTGCAAACATATTGGAGAGGTCAGATAATCAAAGCTGCTGTATACAAATGATGTGGCATTACAAAGAGACTCTGAACAAGAATGTTAGCAAATGATAGGGGAAGGAAAGCAAAAATGAAAGCAAATGATTAAACTGAATGAAATTGAATACAGCTAAAGCAGTAATTGTGGTAGCAAATGGGGAAATCAGAAGATAAAAACTGAGACAGAAGGGAAAATAATGTAAAAGGCTAACAGCTTGAAGTATATGGGTGATGTGGTTGATAAGAAATGAAGAATGAAAGAGGAAGCCAAAACAAGGATCAGAGGTGCTGCATCCAGCTGGCACAACATTTTAAGGTTAGTGTATGACAGAAGGATGCCAAAGAAGAGTAATAGTGCGAAGACCACAATAGTGGTCTTTGCAATGCTTCTGGAGAGTGAAGGCAATGCAGCTGAGGAAGACTGAGGTGATAGAGATGCAGTGCTTGAGAAGAGTAGTAGGATGCACATTGTGGGACAGATTTGGAAATGAAGACAACAGCACAGATGTCAAAGTAGCCCCAGCTGCAGAAAAGATCAAGGAGAACAGACTACACTGGTTTAGTTTTATGTGCAGGAAAGTGTAAGAAGATTTAGTAAAGATTTTGGAGAAACAAGAAGGCAAGAGGTGATCAGGATGAAGATCCACAAGATGGATGGATTGTGTGAGAGAAGACCTTCTAGAATCGGGTCTGACTGTCAAAAGGGAAGGGGAGAGATTCTGAGTTGAGAGATGTGGAGAAAGTTGATAACACCTCAACCCCATGTAGAAATGGGAAAGGGGGGGGGGTTGATGAGCATGATAATGTTGATAATTTGCTAAAACTAAAATAATCGGTTAATAGCTTTTGTCTTTTGTAATTTGTTTCTGGTCACAACAGACGAGAGCATATGATGTCCTATACCTATCAAAATATCCCAAATCTTAACTTTAAACAAGAGGGTGCCATAAAATTCTGAGTGGACAAGTTAAATCAATATTTGTTTGCAGTTTGTCTCCAGACCCAGATCCAGCACTAAGCATCCTAGGCAGCTGCCTAGGGACCAGTAGCTAAGGGAGCCCAGTGAATCATAGGCTGCCACAAAACTTACATTTCTTCTTTAAGACACATACAGGGTGCATCCTTAGTAGCATCTATACATGCACCTTTAGTACAATGCACATACATTTAAACATTGTAGAGGAGGACGCAATTTTTAGAGATGAGTATGGATTGTTATTAGTATGGAGAATTACTGTTGCCATTTTGCACGCGCGTGTGTGTGTGTGTGTGTGTGTGTGTGTGTGTGTGTGTGTGTGTGTGTGTGTAAAACACCCTAGTAAGGGATGGCAGCTTGAATAACTTGTTCAGATTCAAACTCTGCACCTTGAAAATAGGACCCTAGAGCCTGAATTCTATATACCAACTTCCAAACTGTCATCAGTAAGTGCATTTCAAGGACTGCTGAGTATCTGTGTATTATCTTAGATTGTTGAGTTTATGTGCTTTTTCAAAGAGTTTTGAGTTTCTAGTGAAGAAAAGTTTACTGTTGCTCATGCTAAGTCTGTTTTCAATGTGTAATTGTTTTGTTTAACAAATTGCCACCCTCAGTGTTTGGGTTATATTTTTTAAAAGCAGTTTTAGTAACACAATAAGTAGCATACTTGCCTTTGCTGCAAAAGGCTGTGGGTTATACTCCCACACCTTGTAGATGGAGTGCTGATATTGCAGTACTGTCTTTAAGGGGTGTGCTGGCTGCACTCCTAAGTGGGTCCTCCTTTGGGTGAGATGCCAGCTATGAAGCTGTTGCTGGTTTGACAGCCATTCCCTATTACAATATTACCAGCTTACCATTTTTTTTTAAACAGAACATGGGCCGCTTATTCTTCAAGAGCAGAAGTAGTGAATTTGTACATGAAACACTGAAATGTAAAATTGTTTGCCAGCCGCAACTTCTTCATTAGTTATAGATTTCTTTAATGTAGAATTGTTGAGATGACTTTTACTTCTGCAGAGGTTGTATATATTTACTGATATTGGTAGATTGTAATGACAGAAGTTTGAGAGGCCTTTTATGGTTGAAATGTTCTGTAATAGTTAGTTTTGCCATTATTGGTTCATACATTTTGCTTCATTGCTTACTGGGAAAATGTTCAAACCTATAAAGTTAAAACACACTCTAGCAAGTGGTGATGTATTATACAAGGAATATAATTTAATGCAATCAGGATGTTACATCAAAGAGCACATGCATGTATGAGTGGTCCAAAAATATGTACATGGGGCAAATGATTTGAAAACAGCCCAAAAATAAACAATCTGCCACTGGCCAGATGCATTTTCTTTGAATGTGGGTTTAGTGCTGTTTCAACTAACGTGGCTTCAAATGCAAAGAAGCTTACTGTTTATGCTAAGTCTGTTTTCATTGTGAGACTATTGTTTTGTTTAGCAAATGGCTGTCAGTGTTTGTGCTATAAAATTTGAAATAAAAGTTTTAAATATCTTTAACCATTGTTGAAGTAAAGAAAAAAATAGTATGTACACTGACAGGTTTGAACTATGTCTATGGTAACGAAAGGGAAATAGTCAAGCAAAAGGACACCAGAATGGTTGGGGGGTGCTGTGGTGGGGGGGAGGCTGATCCATTGCCCTGCCTATGGCCCATTTGACTATGACCCGGCTCTGTGTGACATCACTGATGTTAGTAATGTAACATCATCACTATAACCAAATGATAAAAAATTCCAGGATGCACGACAAATGCTAGTAACAAAAAGTAATGCACCCAGTAGCCATCAAGGAAAACTCCACTTTACTGGAATCAAACACCAGCAAAATCCATTAGTTGTTATAGACAATGACTTAATCAGAACAAGGATAATTCACATGCTTGAAGAGGTCTATATATACCTAAAAATTTACACATATTAAACTAATGAATTAGGTTACATCAATCAATTAAGAAAAAACTTGCTTAAAAACCCATACTCCAATATAAAATAAATACTAAATTCTCAAGTATGAAAGTCTATGTATATGCTTGCACAGCTCTTGTGAGACATAGTATATGAAAATGCATAGTTTTAAAATAATTTTTTGTTTTGTATTTAAAATGTATAAAAGAAGGTATGTATAGAAATATAAACATTTTTCATGCCTAAAAAATAAAGGAATACTTAAAAAAAAATGTTTAAAAATACTTGCGAATTTTAGTAGACAGGAAATGCACAATGATTATAAAGTCATCTATTTAATCTGAGGTCCCAATCCTTAATTTGGATTCTGTCCTTTAGAGCTGGTAATATGGAAACGTTATCAATTAGTCCAGGGGGGGAGCTGGCGGCAAGCCTAAGTTGCCAAATAAGTTCCTTTTTGCTAAGCTGATTCTTTCAATCTCCCCCCCTGGGTTCAATGTCAACTGTGTCTAATATACCAAACTTGAAGCCTTGGAAATTTGAACAGCTTAGTGAATGCCTGTACAATGCATTAGTTCCCTTTTTATTTTTTAATTCATATAAATGTTCATAAATCCTATGTTTGAAAGATCTTTCCGTCTTTCCGACGTAGTATGCCAGACAGGTATCACACATTGCCAGATATACTAACCTCTGTGTTCTACAATTACCATTCCTAAAATTGATGTTAGTCCTTAATCTGTCGTTCAATGTAGTAACAGTTCCCCTAAAAATGAAACTACACTGGGAACAACTACCACAATTGCAGTCCCTTTCCCATTCCCATTTCCAATACAATTTTTTTGTTTTCTCTACCAATTTCTTAAGATTCATTCCTACCTTGTTTATAAAAAAGGGTTGGTCGCCCAAAATTTGGTAAATATCCTGGTTGGTTCTAAAAATACTCAATTTTTTTCACATAATAGCTTTAATATTTTTTGATATAGTACTGTATTGTACTATACATGCTCTTGTAAATGCCCCAGACCCAGGGTAGGATTGGGGACTACCCGAGGGTGGGTTTATAAACTGACCTGCTCCCAAAAGTAGTTTGTATTTCCTACCCCATTCACCATACACTTCATCCAAAATTGAATTTATCATGTCTTTGGGATAGCCCCTTTGTAAAAACATGTTGGTCAAATTAACAGATTCTTTTTTGACATTGATGTGTTCAGAAGTCATTCTAGCAATACGTATAGTCTGTCCTTTAACAATGCTTTTCTTTTGGGACAAGGGGTGATGACTGCTGAAATGCAAGTAAGAGTTGCAAAAAGTACTCTTACGAAGAACCTGAGATCTGAAGCCATGGTCATTATGGGAAATTAATGTATCCAAAAATGGTAATTGTTGTTCGTGACAGGAAAATGTAAACTTGAGGAAGGTAGTAGTTCCATTCAAATAATCAATAAATGCAGGAATATTGTCTTTGTCTCCCTTCCATAGAATAAAAATGTCGTCCAGGTATTGATTGTATAATAGTACATGTTCAGCCCACCAAGTGCTATTGAAAACATGTTTAAGCTCCCATCCAAAAAGGACTAAATTGGCATACAGTGGTGCACATACTGCTCCCATAGCCACCCCAGAAATTTGTTGGCAATATTGCCCTTCAAAATAGATGTAATTATAATCTAGAACCATAGACATTAATTCACATATAAGGGTGACCTCCCCATGATTCAAACTGGAATTGAGAAATAATATATCCTCAAAAATTTCCATGCCATCTTTCTTAGGGATACAGGTGAATAAATCCTTAACGTCTGTGGTTAAGAAAATGTGATCTGGGCTCCATATTTCTTTACTAAGTTGTCCCAAGAAATCCCAGGAGTCCCTAACCAAATGTGAAACTCCTTCAACAATATGTTTAACCTTTTTTTCCACAAAACTGGACAAGTTATGGGTCTTGGATCCCCTAGCAGACACTATTGGTCGAAAGGGTGGGGAACAAACACTCTTGTGCACCTTAGGTATGCCAAAAATCACAGGAACCCTGGGATGGGTGTTGGTCAAAAGATCATAGGTGTCTTGGTCAATACATTGATCCAACAAAAATTCTAACAAAAAACTGTCAATACGTTGGTGTCTGATGTGTATCTGGTTAATGGACACCTGTGTATAATTATCCTGATCAAATAACAAGTCCTGAATGATGTTGGTGTAATCAGTAGTATTAAAAATAACTGTACCTCCCCCTTTGTCGGGGGTCATAATTTGCACCAACCTGTCCTCTTTAATTTGGTTCTATAAAATCCTTTCTTTGGGGTTAAGATTGGAATAGAAATATTTGTGTCCTGCCCAAAGTTTATACATATCCTCCTTAACGGCTGTCTCGAAGGTGTGAATAAGGGGGTGCAAAGATGGATTAAATATACTAGTTTTCCTAAGACCACCTTTGCCATTATGAATAACCTCCTGGTTAGAAAACATGACCTGCAAATTCAATTTCCTGGTGTAAAAATGGATATTTTTTTTTTTTTTTAACATTTGTTGACCGGGAATGTCCGATTAGGTTCCACAGATCCTATTTTCAGCAGAGGCCCAGGGAGAAATGCTCCAGAAGCATGTCTTTAGAATGTGGGAGGAAACCAGAGTGCCCAGAGGAAACCCACACGAACACAGGGAGAACATGCAAACTCCACACAGAAGGCACCCCAGCCAAGAATCGAACCGGAGAACCTCTTGCTGTGAGGCAACAGCATTAACCGCTGCACCACTGCGCCGCCCAAGGAGATAATCACAAGATATCCAGGAGACCATCAGCAATGTCCCAGATACTGGCAGGCACAAATTTAAAACCCTTCAAAAAAAGTGTAAAATGTTCATTAGTAATAGGTCGGTTGGTATAATTATAAATGTTGAATCCTTCAAAAGTGTGAACAATGTTGTCACCTTCAACACTGGGGGGTATACTTAATAGTAATTCCTGTCTCTTCCCCCATATGGGTTTTTCCTGGGATACTGACCCACATAATTGTGTCCGTAATTCCTGCTTGCTATTCTTTCTGAGCGATGTAATGGGGGAAAATCCTGATTAACCATACCTTCTTGTGTTCCCTCAAACTCGGGTTCCTCATTCACAAGTGTTTTATCATTGAAAAATTGTTGTTCATCTAATACACCAATATCATGTTTAACAAACATTTTATTAGTCGGATAGGCCTCCTTTAACTGATATTGTTTGATATCCCTGAACAATTTCCTACTTTTTTATGGAATAACACATTGCATTTCTTCTCCACTCTTTCTAATATTTTTTGATAAAACAGTTCATATTGTTCAAATAACAAATCACTAATAATCTGTGCATTTAATATAGCCAATTCATTCTGCAATTCCACTTGCATTTTTTCATGGTAAACCAACACTTTTTGCAACAGTTCAAAACCCCACCCATTAAACATATTAGTAAAATCCTCGAAAATACAATTATCATAGTAAATTCCAAATGGAAATTTGAAAAACCGTAAGCCTTGTGGTTCACTTTGGCTTTAATACATTCTGTAAAGTATTTAGACTCAAGCTTCAAGGTTTTATATTTAAACAATTTCTTTTCAAAGGTAAAAATAATATCTTTTAAAGATTTAAAGTGCATATTGTCAGCATTGACAGTGTTGCCTCATACATCAGGTTGTTCTTTAGAAAAAGTGTAATTTTTATTAATAAGTTAGTCAAATTTGGAGCTGGGATGTAAACCACCCCTTGTTGTTGAAGCAGCTGTCCTAGCATGCTGATTCCCTGATATAACCAGAGACCTAGAAACATTGCCGGAATTGTTCCTTGATACAGGAAAAATGTTTATAGTACCTGTTTGCAAACAACGTGCAGCTCCAACCTGTTCATCTGTAATGTTAAAAACATACCACCCATGGTAAACAGCACCATTAGAAGCACCACCGTTACACTTTTGTCCATCCTGGCAGTTGGAATGAGGCACCTGAGCCGTGGTGATGATGTCACAATGTTTATTACCAGTTTGTGACCCAGGAAGAGTTTCCATCACATTGCTGACTAGATTAGTCTGATTACTGTTACCACAGCCCAAGAAACAGGAATTAAAGGGCTTGGGAAGTTTATCACCTTTCCCAGTGTTTGGTAGTGAACTGTCCGAACTTATAATTACTTTGTCCAAACTAATTGGACTGCTGTGCTTACCACCTCCAATGCTTTGTATAGTAAGCAAGTCAATAAGCCGTGAAAGCTCTCCTTTAAGCATTTGCATATCCTGTTTGAGCTCATGTAGCTCTGCTGCCCGCCCTAAGGGTGTCCCCTCGAACAATGAGGCTTGTGTGGATCCACTATCCAGTTCAAGAGTTGGAGGAGATTCCATGTGGCCAGGACCCAAAATAGAAACTCACCAAATGATAAAAAGTTCCAGGATGCACGAAAAATACTAGTAACCAAAAGTAATGCACCCAGTAGCCATCAAGGAAAAATCCACTTTATTGGAATTAAACACCAGCAAAATCCATTAGTTGTTAAGCGCTTTCATCATAGACAATGATTTCATCAGTTCAAGGATAATTCACATGCTTGAAGAGGTCTATATATACCTAAAAGATTAGCACATATTAAACTAATAAATTAGGTTAAATCAATCAAGAAAAAACTTGCTTAAAAACCCATACTCCAATATAAAATAAATACTAAATTCTCAAGTATGAAAGTCTATGCATATGAATGCACAGCTCTTGTGAAACATAGTATATGAAAATGCATAGTTTTAAAAGAATTTTTTGTTTTGTATTTAAAATGTATAAACAAATGTATGTATAGAAATATAAACATTTTTCATGCCTAAAAAAATAAAGGAATACTTTTAAAAAAAACGTTTAAAAATACTTGTGAATTTTAGTAGACAGGAAATGCACAATTATTATAAAGTCATCTATTTAATCTGAGGTCCCAATCCTTAATTTGGATTCTGTCCTTTAGGGCTGGTAATATGGAAATGTTATCATTTAGTCCTGGGGGGAAGTTGGCGGCAAGCCTAAGTTGCCAAATAAGTTAATTTTTGCTAAGCTGATTCTTTCAATCTCCCCCCCTGTGTTCAATGTCAACTGTGTCTAATATACCAAACTTGAAGCCTTGGAAATTTGAACAGCTTAGTGAATGCCTGTACAATGCATTAGTTTCCTTTTTATTTTTTAATTCATATAAATGTTCGTAAATCCTATGTTTGAAAGATCTTTCCGTCTTTCCGACGTAGTATGCCAGACAGGTATAACACATTGCCAGATATACTAACCTCTGTGTTCTACAATTACCATTCCTAAAACTGATGTTAGTCCTTAATCTGTCGTTCAATGTAGTAACAGTTCCCCTAAAAATTAAACTACACTGGGAACAACTACCACAATTGTAGTCCCTTTCCCATTCCCGTTTCCAATACAATTTTTTGTTTTCTCTACCAATTTCTTAAGATTCATTCCCACCTTGTTTATAAAAAAGGGTTGGTCACCCAAAATTTGGTAAATATCCTGGTTGGTTCTAAAAATACTCCAATTTTTTTTGCATAATAGCTTTAATATTTTTTGATATAGTACTGTATTGTACTATACATGCTCTTGTAAATGCCCCAGACCCAGGGTAGGATTGGGGACTACCCGAGGGTGGGTTTATAAACTGACCTGCTCCCAAAATGGGTTTGTATTTCCTACCCCATTCACCATACACTTCATCCAAAATTGAATTTATCATGTCTTTGGGATAGCCCCTTTGTAAAAACATGTTGGTCAAATTAACAGATTCTTTTTTGACATTGATGTGTTCAGAAGTCATTCTAGCAATACGTATAGTCTGTCCTTTAACAATGCTTTTCTTTTGGGACAAGGGGTGATGACTGCTGAAATGCAAGTAAGAGTTGCAAAAAGTACTCTTACGAAGAACCTGAGATCTGAAGCCATGGTCATTATGGGAAATTAATGTATCCAAAAATGGTAATTGTTGTTCGTGACAGGAAAATGTAAACTTGAGGAAGGTAGTAGTTCAATTCAAATAATCAATAAATGCAGGAATATTGTCTTTGTCTCCCTTCCATAGAATAAAAATGTAGTCCAGGTATCGATTGTATAATAGTACATGTTCAGCCCACCAAGTGCTATTGAAAACATGTTTAAGCTCCCATCCAAAAAGGACTAAATTGGCATACAGTGGTGCACATACTGCTCCCATAGCCACCCCAGAAATTTGTTGGTAATATTGCCCTTCAAAATAGATGTAATTATAATCTAGAACGATAGACATTAATTCACATATAAGGGTGACCTCCCCATGATTCAAACTGGAATCGAGAAATAATATATCCTCAAAAAATTCCATACCATCTTTCTTAGGGATACAGGTGAATAAATCCTTAACATCTATGGTTAAGAAAATAAGATCTGGGTTCCATATTTCTTTACTAAGTTGTCCCAAGAAATCCCAGGAGTCCCTAACCAAATGTGGAACTCCTTCAACAATATGTTTAACATTGTTTTCCACAAAACTGGGCAAGTTATGGGTCTTGGACCCCCTAGCAGACACCATGGGTTGAAAGGGTGGGGAGCAAACACTCTTGTGCACCTTAGGTATGCCAAATATCACAGGATCCCTGGGGTGGGTGTTGGTCAAAAGATCATAGGTGTCCTGGTCAATACGTTGATCCAACAAAAATTCTAACAAAAAACTGTCAGTACGTTGGTATCCAATGTGTATCTGGTTAATGGACACCTGGGTATAATTATCCTGATCAAATAACAGTCCTGAATGATGTTGGTGTAATCAGTAGTATTAAAAATAACTATACCTCCCCATCACTATAACCACACATGATCATCACTATAACCACAGCTGCAAGATTACAACAGTGACTAGCAAGCAGAATGAAAAAAAAAAAAACACTAGCAACAGCTCATTTGGTGATATCTGACAACAACCAGAAGTTCATATAATGTGAGAATGTGAGAGGGCACTGCTCAACCCCTTAAACAGAAAAAAATATACACATTTTTCAATGCTGAAAATATATTCACAAGATGTTTTATTTTCCTGATCTGGTTTAATTTTACTTCATTATTTGGGACTGTATCAACCTAATATTTAAAACCTGCATCTTAAACTTTCCTAGTCTAATTTTATTTTATTCCCTTAATCAGGGAATACACTGATCCAAGATTTAAAAGTTTAAATTTTCTTCCCAACACTGTTTGTAATCATAATGAGAATGGAAGCATGAGCCAAAACACACTGAGAAGCAAGTACCCCGATATTTGCAATATTAATTGTGAATTATACTTCGAAACTTCCATCAGCAGTATGTAATGCTTACCCTAGTCCCCTAACCCCCACAATAGTTTGTTGTATTACTTAAGTCATAGATAGTCTGCTTTTAATTACTCAACTAGCACCCCATGGTAGAGAGTCTCTAACTTGGTAATATGACCCTCCATGCTGGTAAGGTATAGCACTAGCTTATTTAAGATGCCATTGTAATACTTTATTTTCTTGTAGTACAGAGGGTTTCTAAGTCAACTACTTAGCTACTATGCAGCAAATTGCACATTCCGCTCTAGTTACAAATCACTTCTATGCATCTCTAGTAGGGTTACCACCTGTCCCACTTTGCGAGGGACAGTCCCTCTTTGGGCAGTTGTGTCCTGCAAAATATTGTGAGAAAATGGCAAAAGTCCTGAGATTTTAGGACAAAATTATTTTCTATATTGTATGTAATAGTTGCATAAAACAGTTATTCTGTATCTGAAACACCTAAATGTTATACGAAACAGAATAAGGAACAAAAATGCTACAAGAATAAACTTTTATTCAGGCAAACAACTGAAGTTTTGTTCTTTGTACTGGCCATGGGTATGTTTTGCCCTGCAAAATCTGATGTTTGTAGCACAAATGTCCCACTTTGGCCATTTGGAAAGGTGGCAACCCTAATCTCTAGGGCTAACAACACTGCTGGAAAAGCACTATTCTCCCACACTGTTGCTAAAAACTGGAACAACCTCCCCCCATCACTGACCTCTATCCCCAGCACCTCACACTTCAAAAACTCTTTAAAATCACATCTCATAAGCACCTGGCTTTGCCCATGCATAACCTAAAAACACTGCTTAACTCTGTGGAAAGTTGAAAGGCTTATTATTTGCCTAATGTAAATGCTACAGTTGTTTACTTCCAATATTTTTCTTTATCCCTTTAATATAGGTACTTCATTTTAACATGATATATTTCATGACTCTCAATGCTAAATGTATTTAGCCTGTTCAACTGCTGAGTTGTATCCTGTCTGTTTTATATTTCTGTCTTACTAGCTGGATTTTCGCTGTTATAATGTGTTATTATCAGTTTTTACTACTATATATTAAATTCTAGTATTTCTGTTAATATATGTGGAGCATTTCTCCCCCGGGCCTCCGCTATAAATGGACCTGGTCCAGTTGGACTGTCCCAGTTAACAAATGTAAAATAAATAAATAAATAAATACATTAAATAAATAAATAAAAATAACAACACAACCTTGCTTTCTAAGATTTTTTTTTTGCTTAGTCAGTAAATGTCACAAAAGTAAGTCAGTGCTGATTTTGTGTGTGTGTGTGTGTGCATGCGTGCATGCGTGCGTGCGTGCGTGCGTGTGTGCGTGCGTGTGTGTGTGTGTGTGTGTGTGTGTGTGTGTGTGTGTGTGTGTGATAGTGTGTCAGTGTTTTTGTGCAGGAAAAAAGGAAATTGAACAGGATATTTCTAATGGCAATTATTCACTTTTGTTGGATTGCTTCAACACTGCTTAGAAATATTATTGTATTTTCCACATATTAAACTGTGTTTGTGTTTTGTAAAATATTATTTTGTGTGGGAATCTGTCTTCTAATTTCCTAGTACTGAGGGGTTATATGGTTTTTCAATAATTGTGTGTATGTTTGTATGAATCTCCTTTGTGTTTTAGGTGATAGGTAGCTGATACTGTCTAAATATTTGGTTTATGTGTTCTTTACAGGAGAATGAGGAAACTGGTGGGTAAAGTGATATTTGTTGTCAGTGATACTGGGAACATACAGGAGAATGAGGAAACTGGTGGGTAAAGTGATATTTGTTGTCAGTGATACTGGGAACATACAGGAGAATGAGGAAACTGGTGGGTAAAGTGATATTTGTTGTCAGTGATACTGGGAACATACAGGAGAATGAGGAAACTGGTGGGTAAAGTGATATTTGTTGTCAGTGATACTGGGAACATACAGGAGAATGAGGAAACTGGTGGGTAAAGTGATATTTGTTGTCAGTGATACTGGGAACATACAGGAGAATGAGGAAACTGGTGGGTAAAGTGATATTTGTTGTCAGCGATACTGGGAGCATACAGGAGAATGAGGAAACTGGTGGATAAAGTGATATTTGTTGTCAGTGATACTGGGAACATACAGGAGAATGAGGAAACTGGTGGGTAAAGTGATATTTGTTGTCAGTGATACTGGGAACATACAGGAGAACGAGGAAACTGGTGGGTAAAGTGATATTTGTTGTCAGTGATACTTGGAACATACAGGAGAATGAGGAAACTGGTGGGTAAAGTGATATTTGTTGCCAATGATACTGGGAACATTCTCCACAAGGATTTTTGGTATAGGGACAATATTTTTTTCTCATTTAGTTTATTTAAATTAAATGAAAAAAGTGGTTAGCACCAGGGCAAAGTTAAAACAGACATGTCAGGGGGAGTACACTCTTAACAGCCATTGTGCAAAACGATAAAGATGACAACACTGAATATTTGATTACCAACAACATAGAGAATTGTTACATTATAATGGCTGTTTAGAAAAAAAATGTGCTTATGCTAATTTAATATCAAGATTCTGCCTAGTGGATATTCATTGCAATATGTAAGATTTATTTATGAGGTGGTGAAAATTTACCATATTAAAGCATTGTCAGTGGAAGTGTATTTTGAAAAAAGCTGAAATTCATTGAAAGAGAAAGTGGTTGTAGTAGAGAATCAAATACGAAATTTAACTAGGATTGCAAACAATTGCCCTTTACAGTAAACAGTTCGACATTACTTCTTGTTTGATTGTAAATGTGCATGACTGTGTGCATTTGTGGGTGTGTGCACTCCTGTGTGTTAGTGTATGTGGGTTTGTGTTTGAGTGAGCAGTGGGGAAATCAGAGCTTTTTTTTATTCATTATACTTCATTTATGGAGTGATGTCAATGCTGTATAGATTTACTCTCTGATGGTATGCTGCAGTGTAGTGGTCAATGTTTTAGAGCTGGGTCTCAATTGTGACTTGGCAGCAGTTCTGTAAGGTACAGGGATATTAGGGCTGTGTTTTTTATTACCAGAGTATCTGCAGTGTTGTCTGTGTTGTGATATGGTATGCTACACTAAATAGATTGGGAATGAACAAATAAGTCTCTAAGGCACTAAGGGGTAGGGGCAGGGGCTACATGATCCAAACACTGACCTGCTGACAGCAAATTTATTATTTTATTTATTTTTGTGATGATGTGAGGTAGTGCCAGCTATATCAGAGAGAGTAAGGAAGTGCATGTGTAACATATGCCAGCATGAATAGCTGGAGTCTTGTAAAGAATTTTATGTCATTTGAATATCAAACTGATCTGTACAGATGTTTGTGTTAAAAATGTATCAACAGTGGGTCCTACTGGACAGAAAAGAAATATACATGCCTGTCAGACTGTATTGTAACTGAGGAAATGTATATATGTTAACAGAGGATGCTGGAAGGGAAGGGGTTAAGCTCAGCCCAGCTAACTTTAATAAAAATAGCCTGAAATTAAATGACTTGGTTTAGGACATAAAGACTTCATCTCACAGGCCATAATGCAACCAGAGATGAAATGTCTGGGCTGGGATCCTGTTCTTATTGTCCATAGTGGTTAACTAATTGTTACCCTGGGGTGCCTGGTTAGTCTCTACAGGAAGGATGAGAGTATTGGAATTGTTTTACAGTTTCTAGTCAGAAAGGTTAATGTGGAAACCAGAGAATCAGGTGACCAAATGTGATATCATTCTGTAGCCAGCACTGAAATTGTATTTAGATATTAGTGAGAGATGGGCTAAGGGCACTCAGCACTCTGTTTTGGAACTGACGACAAAGACACTCATCCACTTCATCTTGCCTTGGTCTAACAAGTAAGTAGGGAGCATTAATTCTTTAGTAAGTTAGGAAAATATAGTGAGACTAGTTAAATATTGTTTTTCTATATCTGTCTGAATCATTCTATGTGTGTTGTTTTTATACTCTGGTGTTTATTGCAAATAGATATTCAGTACTTTCATGTTTTCTATTTTATTATTTATTATTAAATATATCTATACCTTTCAGTGTGGCTTGTCTTTTAGAAAATATTTTAACCTTTGAGAGCAATTGCATTTATTTGGTGGTACTGTAGCTTCACGCTCCTGACAGTCTTGCCACTTGGTCAAACATTACTATTTGTATAAGCATTAATTTTACTAAGATTAATTGGGTAACCTGGTAAGAGCCTTAAAGTAGCTGGCTGGTAGCAGTGAATCTACCTTACAGTCAGGGTGGAGGTGGCATAGCTAGTATATCTATGCCAGCCTTTCCAGTTGTGTGTGTGTGTGTGTGTGTGTGTGTGTGTGTGTGTGTGTGTGTGCGTGCATGCGTGCGTGCGTGTGTGTGTGTGTGTGTGTGTGTGTGTGTGAAAATCAAATCTCAGAGTGTGTGTGCCAGCTTCCTGGAACAGGGACACAGAGCACTGATTTCTGCAGAGAGAAAGGTGGAGTCTTATTTGGGGCCTGGAGAGGAAAACCCAGCCTCAGGACTGCAGTGTGCTCCCTGTGTGCTCATATGGGAAATTGTCCTTGGTACAGAGAGCTGCATCTGAAAATACTTTGGGTATCCAGTTTTGTTCTAAGTGAACGTTCTCCCCTGGTGTCAGTCGTGAGGATTGAGGCTCCTTGATTACTGGCCCAGAGCAGGAATGTCACAATTTTATTGACATTTGTTTACAGGGAAAATCTGAATAGGTAATAAATACACATTTTCATTGAAGGCCCAGGGAGAAAAACTCCAGAGAATTAGACAACATGAAATAAAACAGTAGTATAGATGTAATTACGGAAAAGCATACATGCATACAATTTGACAGTGGAATACATAAGATACAATAAAGCATGAGGAGACATCAGTGATGTAATAATAAAAAAAAATAAAAAATGGCAATTATATATTCCAATCAGTATATACAAAGGTATTATAAGGTATAATAGGGTCTATATTACCTTATTAAAAAACATCTTCAGTGAACACCTGTTCGCCGACCAATAAACAGCGAACTCACACAGCTTTGAATGGCCACTTCAGCAAATTTTTTCCCAGGGGAAAACTCTCTTGACCCCTTTTCCCCACTATAGGGCAATTTCAGAGATGATATATTTAGTTGGGGGGTGTGGGGGGTGAAGGGTTTGAAAGTTTGTTTGCTTTCTGGTTGGCCAAGTGATTTTTTTTCCCTTTGGGAAAAAATTCACTGAAGTGGCCATTCAAAGAAGTGTGAGTTAGCTGTATATTGGGCGGCGAACAGGGGTTCGATTAAGATGTTTTTCAATAAGGTAATATAGACCCATATAGTCTACTATGCTAGGAAGTAAAAATGTAAAAATACAGGGGAGGTAACTAGCATGGTAAAAAACATGTGGAAGGTTATGTGACTATAGGAGATTCCCAGTGTACCATTGTGAAGCTGTCGAAGACACTCATGGTAAGCTTAATCTGAATACAACATGATTATTTTGCTTATTTGTTGTGCATTTTGTCACTTTGTTTTTATAATTGTGTATCTGAGTGGTGATATCTCTCAGTTCTATTGGAAGTGGTAAGAGTTATGATATCTGTATACAGAATTGACCCTTATTTCTTGTTTGAATGTTTGTTGAGATGTAACTGTCCTTCAAAAGCCTTTGCCCAGATTTGTGATGTGTGCAGGTTGAAAGGCACAGACAGGAGCTTGAGACAAATTACTGTGGGCCCCAACAAATACTAAATTGGTGAGCAGTTAGCAATGTATGACTAACACTGCAGAGTAAAATAGTTAAAAGTCAATGACGTCAAAACAGAAAAGGAACAGCATGTACTAGTTGATTTAATGAATGTTCCTGTTGACATTCCTTGGTCCACAAGAAAAGCTCAGTATTATCGTACATGTACAGGAACATGACAAACAGTATTCTAGTATGAAGTTATAACCATGTCTTGACTTTATAATCTGAAAACCAGCTAAATACCTTTTTTGGTGAAAGTATAGACAGCTTCTGTTGTTGCAGCATGTTAAAGTTACGAAACGGAAAATAAAGCTGTCTTATCAGTAGCGTGCAGTGTTAAAGATTGGGAAATGAGCATATTTCTGTCAGTTGAATACTGACAAAGGTATTACAAAATGGAAGGCAAACAAAGAATGCAATTGTACCTGTTCACTGAAATTCACTGCAGTCTGCTTATACATAATAACAGTAATACGACATATAGAACTCTTAGTCTGTCAGTTAAAAAATGACAACTATTTCAGATTAGAAACTTTACAAGTGGCTTGCTTCACTTTTGTAAAATAATGGCTTCTATCACCTTACATCTGAATATAAAAACATATAAAAAAGAAATATTTAAGCAGTAAAGAACCAATTACATCACTTTGTCTATGACCTTTCTCTATGGATTTTATATATATATATATATATATATATATATATATATATATATATATATATATATATATATATATATATATATATATATATATATATATATATATATATATATATATATATATATATATATATATATATATATATATATATACTCTACATACACACATTTACACATACACACACACACACACACACACACACACACACACACACACACACACACACACACACACACACACCAACCTTACTGAAGAAGAAGATAAAATAATAACTGCAGCAAAAATGTAAGCAGAAGGCACAAAACAAACCTTTCAGGGATAAAGGAAACAGGGATAGCAGATAAATTTGGTGTTGCCATAGAGAAAAGTCATAGACAGAGTAAAGTGATATGTGTGTGTGTGTGTGTGTGTGTGTGTGTGTGTGTGTGTGTGTGTGTGTGTGTGTGTGCGTGTGTGTGTGTGTATCTATCTATCTATCTAATCCATCTACATATATATATATATATATATATATATATATATATATATATATTTATATATAAAAGAGAACAATTCTGTCCCATCTTTAAACTGCATACCCATATGTTACACATAGCTTCTTCTGAAAGGAAATGTTTTCGGACAAATACAGTTTGTATCTCGTGTGTTATTTTGTACTTAGCAGAACTGACTCTAAACAGTTCATGTTAACAAGTCTTCTGACTTCATCAGTTTCTTCCTAATAATTTACACAAATTCTAATTAATTGATCTTGGTTAGCTCTTCTGTTAATTATTTCTTTTGCTCAGGCCCATGCAAACTCATTCTTCTAAAGTGAGACAACAACAAGAGGAAATGTGTAGATCATCTTTAAATTGATCTATTCTTTAATAAGCGAACACTGCTTTGTGCAAAACATGATTTTTAAAACTATGTGGACCAGTAGTACCATTTAAGAGTTTAAAAATTAATACTGTTATTGTCAGTTTGCAATGTATATCAGTAGTTGTCATTTTATTCTGTAAGGTTCTCAGCTTGAATTACAACTTTCGCTATTGTATCTGCTTGCTTCTTTAAAATAAGTTTGCAATGGAACACTTTGTACCATCCTCTAAAAAATGTATTTCTTTATATTTTCTTTGTAATATCAATGTTAAAGGCCCTAGCAAGACTGGCTATAAATCTGAACTCTGTTGTACCCATGCATAAATTGTTCTTTCATTTTGTAGCTATATATATTATTTTGTCTGTCATATCATTTTTATTCTCTTTTTGGAGCTATGTATTTTTATGTTGTATATATATATATATATATATATTGTTTATTCTTTGTTTATTTTTATTTGGTAAATGCATAGGTGAATTGGACTAAATATTCTATTTTCAGTCACTCTTGAAAATACAAAAGTAAAATACAAACAGAGCAAATATGTTGCAGAAAAGCAGGGTCCATGATTACAAAGACGTAATGCAGAGAACAACTAACAAAACTGCATTACAGTCAATATCATGTTAAACTTTGTATCCTGTAGCAGCCATTATAAGCAACATTTTTGAGATAGGAAGGTTAAATTAATATACCAGATAACTTTCATTTTGCTTTTCTGTTGAGAATAATTCATAGGTGTTTATTGAAAGCTTCCACTATGAGTTACATTAAGTAAATAAAGCATATTGATGTAAGTAAAATAACTGGGATGACAGAAGACACATCTTACGGGAAGTTCTGAGGTATGCACGTCTAAACATCACATTTATGCCCTACACCTTGAGCGGAAATATATATGTGATGTACGATGTCTATAAATTCCTAAGGCTTTGGTATACTGGTTGGACGTTGTTGGGCTACCCTTTGCAGGGAATCCCTTCTGTTAAGAATACTGCAACAGTGATATGGAAGAACATTAAATTACAGCATTTAAATGAATTCTTTCCCAGGGAAAGAATGCCTATCCGCTTCTGTTACTTTGCCATTTTCAGCACTGTAGTGCAATCTCAGAGTTGGTATATTTAATTTTTCTTTCTTTTTTTTTTTGGAACAGCAATTTTTTTTCTTTGGAAAACAATCGCTGTTCTGAGCTTCTGAGGGGTTGATTATTCATCATTCGCTTTTCTAAGTGTTTGATGATATAATATAGACCCAAATAACCAATACATTAACACAATAAATAAGTCTCCTTGCCTACCCACTACACTTGCCACTCATCAAAGACCATTCACAAACTAGGTCTGCACATATGTAGTACAGCAAAACAGTATATGTCCCCAAGCTGATCATCTTTATAGCTCTCTGCAGGCCTCCAACTGCCGAACCTCCAAATAGTAAACAGTGAACCCATACTTCACTTGGCTGCCTATTGATGAATGTTTAATCATTTTCTATTAACTTCTCTATAACTTTTAATAAACGGCAATGATTTTGTCAATTCTTTCTTAAACATTTCTTCTTTTTTATCTTCATATAATCTGAAAATACATAAACTCAAGTAGTCCAGTCATAACAGTATTTCCCCAATTGAATGCTTTCTAATGAAAACAAAGTATTGACTGGTGCACAATCATTCTATTCACTACACATTTAATGTTCTTCCATATCACTGTTGCAGTATTCTTAACAGAAGGGATTCCCTGAAAAGGGTAGCCCAATGACGTCCAGCCAGTATACCAAAGCCTTAAGAATTTATAGACATCGTACATCACATGTATACTTCCGCTCAAGGTGTAGGGCATAAATGTGATGTTTAGACGTACATACCTCAGAACTTCTTTGCTGCGGGTCCGAACACCATCATTGATTGTCTTTCTGAACACTCCATCTTCTGTGATGGTTACTGAGCCATGTTTTAGATACATACATGCATACATACATACATACATACATACATACATATAAATATTTCAAGCACAGGCATTAATGCCCTTCTAGCTTGCCAATATACCAAAACACTTGTTCCCATAATAACTGTCCAGGGTGTTCTTAAAAATATCTAAACTAGTACTTGCTTTAATGTAATTTGGTAGTCTGTTCCAAGCATCAGCTACTCTCTCAGAGAACCAATTAGTACACTTCTCATTCCTATAGAATCTTCTACATAGGTTATCTGATGATTCTCTAGTACTTTTTATTAAGCCCAAACATCCCAGAGGTAGTTGTCACTAAATGCCCTATATACCTGAATAAGATCTCCTCTTAGATATCTGTAAGAGAGACTGTACAAGTTCAGATATTTTAGTCTTTCATAATAACTTAAATTTTCACATCCATGGATGCCCTTGGTATTTTTCAGCTGTACTCTTTCCAGTTTACTCATGCTTGTTTTCTTAGAGGGTTTCCATATTGTTATTCCATACTCAAGTTTGGGTCTAATGTAACTAACAAACAATGACTTCATTATGTTTGATTTCCTAGACCTTATAAATCTTTTTATACAGCCTATAGTTCTATAACTATCATTAGCCAAATGGTTGATATGATTAGAAAAACTCATAGCTGAATCTACCCATATACCCAGATCCTTAAATGAGTCTACAGTTTCAATCACCGCGTGCTGTATTAAATATTCACCTTTCAGTTTATGTCTCCCAAATCTCATATGCTTAGTTTTTGATATATTTATCAACATATTATTCTCCTGTGCCCAAATTGTCAATTTAGTCAAATGATTTTGCAGACATGCCTTATCTGTAACACTTGTAATCAGTTTACCCAATTTCAGGTCTTCAGCATATAGACTGTAGAAAGATACAATCTAAACAAGTAAGGGTCTAAGACAGAGCCCTGTGGGACACCTTGACTGTAACCAAGGATTTCACCTGTCCAGTTGGTGTGTGATACTTGCCATGTCCTATTTGTAAGCCATGCAGCTATCCATCTTATCAACAGTACATCAATACCTAGTTGTACTAATTTATTGATCAGTGTTTTGTGTATGACCCTGTCAAATGCTGAAGTTAAATCTATGTAAATCACATCACAGCACCATTTTTCATTCATAGCTGTTATTGTATTGTTATAGTACATCATGTTACAGGTGGTAATAGATCTATTTTCAACATATTCATGCTGATATATGGTTTCAAGTCCCAACCTATCCATTTCTGACAATAACTTATCCAGCATTACCTTCTCCATTATTTTTCCACAACATGAAAGTAGACTTAAGGGTCTATATGATTATGAATTTGTCCTACCCCCCTTTCCCTTAAAGACAGGTTTAATAAGTGCATGTCTCAAATCTTGAGGAATATCCCCATATTTATATGACCTAGTGAATAATAAATATAATGGTAGTGTAAGTTCTTGCTGAAGTGTTATCAGGTCATTGTTACTTATTCCGTCTCCTCCTTGCACTTTGTTTGGATCCAGTTTTCACAGTTCTTTTTCAATATAATCTAATTTGATTCCAGTATCTGGGGTTACCTGGATGTCACTAGGACAACTTACCACCCATTTTGTGAAGCCAAACTGTTTTGCATAAGATTTTGTAAATATATCTATAATCTGTTGTTTCTGAGAGTAATTTTAGTATCTGCATAGTTTATCAATTTGTGTGTCTTTACTCCTTCCACATCGTATGTATCTATAAAAAGGTTTCCTATTATGCTCAATATCTTTATATAAATTTTCTTCAAATTTTTCTTAATCTTGTCTAACACCATGCTTAATCTGTTTGTCCAGTTTTTTTATTTCAGTTTTCAAAGTTGTAGTTCAACCTCTCTTCCATTTCGTATATTTTTTGTCTCTCACCTTAATCAGGTATCTTGTTCTTATGGAAATATACCCCCCCCCCCCGATGTTGCGTGCCTAGATCCTGATGTTAAACATTCTTTTGACATTTTGCACTCAAACAATTTCTCTTTCAAAACTTTCCACATTCCATCTGCAGTTTTTCCACTGAACACCTCACTCTAGTTAGTTTTATGTAGTAACTGTTTTGCTTCCCTATAATCTGTAATTAACCTTCTGTGCATTGGCTTAGATTTCAGTTTGGCAGAATTATCTAGCAACAAATTAACCTTAATAACCCCATGATCACTCCACATCAATGGTGGTAAAACTTGACTTGAAGTTACAGTAATTTCTTTGGGAACACATACAATATCTAGTATATTCCGACCCCTGGTAGGTCTTTTTACAATCTGAAGCATTTGTTGTTCTTGAATATACTCTGTGAATAATTTATTTTCTAATGTTGTTGAATCAATATTATTCCAGTCTGTTTCTGGTAAATTTAAGTCCCCAGCTAATATTATTCTTCCCTCCTGTGTTTCATGTAAGAAATGTATGGATTCCTCTAGGTCATCTGCACTTGACTTTGGTGGTCTATACACTCCAGCAATTGTTATATGTTCCAGGGTTGTCTTTATTGTCACAGTTACACAGTCTATAGTATTGGTGTTATCAGTGAACATGTAATGATCACAGGTCTCATAGCTATCTTTAATCCCTATCATAACACCTCCACCTGATTTTTTGTTAGAATGTCTGTTACAGTAAAAACATTTATACCCTGTCAGAATTGGTTTCCAGTCATTGTTCTTTAACCATGTTTCACGAACAATAACAACATCAAACTTGTGGGAATGTAGCAAATTTTCTAATAAAAAAACTTTATTATTAATGGTCCTAGCATTAACAACCATCAGAGATGCATCAGATGTTGCTGTCTGTGAACTGTTACATTTTTGACCTTGCAAAAATCCTGGCTAGTGTTTGTCAAATATTGCAAAATATCTGCTGCAGAAATTCTCTTCCCTGATCTAGACAAATGCACACCATCCTGTCTGAACACGTGTGCCCAAAAGAAGGCTTGGATGCTCTACACATTTCCATTTTTTAAAACAGGACATTTTTTCCATGTAGGTGTTTATCCAAAAAATCTTTTCATTCACAGTGACCTGACTATCCTTTCTATAGGTGATTTGTGAAAAGTATGTCCTAACACCAGTACAAGCTATACTATCTAGGAGGGCTGTCAGTTCCCGACTAACAGTCAGAGAATCTTTGTTGGTGAGATAATTTGTATCAACATGAATAAAAACAGATCCATACTTCCTTGCATTAAGGCGTTCCAAGGCTTGTTTCACATCTTCTATTTTTGATCCTGGCAAGCATAACACTACTCGATGTTCATTATCATCTCTGCAAATATAAGCATCACTTCCTCTAATAACTGAATCTCCAATTACAAGAATATCTTTGCTGACCAACTCTGAAGAATCTTCAGCTTCTAATACTGTAATATCTGCTCTATTAATTGTTACATAGGATAGATCTTCATCACCATTAGTCTTATGAATCCTATTGTTTTGTGTATTAAAATTCTCATCCAGCTGGCATTGTAAATCCACAGCTTGAGCCATGTGGTCAACATTTGTCTTTCTGCTCTTTTTTCTTACAGTTAATCCTTCCAAATTCAGTTTTGATTTCTTCCTTTTCACCTGCCTCTTTTTTCTACCTTTTCCATTGGAAAGGTGATGCCTTTTTCTGTAGACTGAAGGTTTTCTGATAGACAGATATCTTCATTCCCTGTCACCAGTGTTACATACCAAAACATAATCCTTTTTACTACGTATTCTCTTTCCTTTACAGCCATTGGTCAGTTTCTTTTCCTTCCTTGTTATTTGTTGAGAACTTCTTCATTTCTTTCTTTTTTTGTTTCCTTCTAAACAAACTGGATCCTCAGATTGCTGAGTACTTGCATCCACAATTCCATAGTTCTCAGGGACATCATCATGTTTCATAGGGGTTAAATGATCTTTGCAGAAAATAGATGCAGTATTTCCTAAATCTGTTCTATTTGTTCTTTGCCTAACATTATTTGATTCATCAGTCCAGTCATTAATATATTATACAACAGTTCTCCACACCATGCCAATAGCACATGTGCAATCATCATCACTAAGTTAAGATTTGCTTATAACAATGGTAAGCAAATCATCCAACGTTTGACACGAGGAACAAAGATCACCAGTGTTATCAGCTGTTACCTTTAAATATGCATAGCATTTATTACACTGTACAAGATTCTTGTGCTTTAGCAAATCGTTAATTGCATACTCATTTAAGAAAGCCATATTCAGCTTTAAATGAATAAAATATTGCAAAGGAAAAAAATGCACAGTCAGTAGCAAAGAATTCAAAGGAACATAAATCAACTTCTATGACAAAAATTATACCAGCAATATCCAACTAATTAATAAAATACAATAAAGTTGTTCTGACCATACAAGTTCTACCAGCCAGACAGAAATTGTAATTTCTTTACGTCTCACTATAGCTCGCAGTCACACCTCATTTTAACAGTAAAAATAAATAAAACTTCTCTTACCAGTCAACACTACAACAAATCACAAACCAAGACAGGATTGTTTAGATATGCTCAGAATTTTCCTCTCTGCAGTCTGTGTAAATGTATAGCTGTCTAGGGCTCTTGGGGTGGCTAGACCTTGCCTGTCTAAAACCTATCCCTTTCTCATAACCAGCAGTGAAACTAAAGGTAAAACAACAAAATATGAATCAAACTAAAGCTTGTTAATAAGCAGTCTCTTCCTACCTACAAACAGTTAAAAATAGTGATAACAAATGCAATATAAATTTAAATAAAACTGCTCTTACCAGTCAACTCCATAACAAATCACAAACCAAGACAGCATTGTTTAGATATGCTCAGATAAGTGCTCCACTGGGGATTTTTCTTATCCATTTCTAATTTTATTGTTGTGTGTTTACATTGTCATCCAGAAAGGGAAATGTCAATGTGGGAGGCATATTCTCCATGAAGATCACAGGCAGTGTCTCTTCTGTTTGGGTGCTTCTCATGACCATCCGCAGTGTTCTATCTGCCAAGTGTCTGCCCTAAAACCCTATGTAGTCATTTCTCCTCCTTGTCAGTTTACCCGGAGAGACAACATCTTAAATTGCTGCTGCAAGGTGCTATAGCAGAGTCCTTCTGTCCAGAAGGTCAGCCGCATGCCAAGAAAAAGGCCAAAAACTCAGGTCTGATTTGACTGCTGTCCTGCCTCCCCTGGACGTCTCTCTCAAGTTTAGTGAAAACCCAGAGGATCGTCCAGTTATTGTCACTGATTCCTCTGCCAAGACCTTGTAAGAACTTGCCATGGATTTGACTCATCACACATCCCTGGAGGCTTTGCTAACTTGTGCTCAGATATTTTTTGGGCGATTGTATCTGAGTGACCGAGGGGAGTACTGCAAATTCTAGTTCAGGAGGAGATTTCTATTGCACTGATTGAGTGTCAGTCCAAACCTTAAAGGGTTTTGCAGGAAGACATTGCTGTGAAGAAAACAAACAAAAAGATAAGCATATTTCTCCTGCTGTTAAAGATCTCCAATGTGAATAGCATGATTTTACCCAGGGGTTATTTAATGCCTTAATGGCCATAAAGCCTCCTCAAGGAGTTTCTGTTCCTGCACCTCCCTGATCCTCTACTCCTGTTAAAAGGCCCAGAGAGCAGGAGTCCTCTGATGGAGGTTTGGATTCTGGGGAAGAGTCTTTGGCATATTCTTCTCATATCCCTTCTCCCTTGGATTATGGGTCTGAGGAGGAAGATTCTGTTAGTCCATACTCTCCCTTAGAAGAACTCTCCTTTGGAGATACTATTTCTGGTATGATGTGGTTCTCAAGATCTTGTTTTATTCATTTGCAGGATCCAGACCATTCCTATGCTGGCAACCCTTCTTCTACCCAGAGCTCTTTCTCTGGTCACCTTTTTTTAATCTCTCCTTCCTTTGGCTTCTGTCACAGCCAGGGATATCCTCAGGGTTCTATAATTCATGGCCTCTACCTCTCCTATGCTGCCTCTGGCCAGATGTCTTATGAGAAAATTGCAGTGGTTCCTCAAGTCAGTGTGGCTTCAACATGGTCATCCACTGTATTTCCTAGTTCCTATCCTTCCATGCCTCAAACTCAAACTTCAGTGGTGGATTCATCAGCTTTCTCTCAACACAGGACTTCCCCTTCACCCTTCAGTCCTATTTCAGGCACTTTTTTAGACACCTCAGACAGGGGGTGGGTAGCCTCCTTTGGTTCCCTCAATGTCCCAAGTCTCTGGTCTCCTCATCAACATGTATGAGAGATGTCCTTTTAACTCTTCATGCTTTTCTTTCAGTCTTTCTTCCAGGGCCTCTGAAAGTCTTCACAGACAATACCACAGTGATGTGGTATATCAACAAGCAAGGGGAGAGACAGTCCTACCATCTTTGCAGGCTTGCTCCTCAGGTTTGAGATTTAGCTGTCCAGTATGGAGTCACTCTTCAGTCTGTCTACATTCATTCAGTGAAAAATATAGTGGCAAATGCCTTGAGCAGGTCTAGTACACGAGCTCATGAATGGATACTTCACAGAGATGTGTTTCTGGACATTGTCCATTGGTGGGGTACTCCACAGGTAGATCGTTTTGCCTCCCATCTAAGCAGACAGCTTCTTCTTTTCTGTGCCAGATTCCCAAGCCCTCTGGCCTGGAAGGTGGGTGCATTATCTTTTCCTTAGAATGGGATGTTTCTCTACACCTTCCCTCCCCTTCTTCTGATTCAAGGTTCATAGGTAGGTAGGCTATTGGCCTTGGGGCCTGTATAAGCCTAGGCAAAAAGGTTACCTGGCTTTTGCTACCCAAGAAAATTATTTTCCTGTGCCCCTGTCGAGCAGCACCGCAGAAGTAATCCTCGGGGTGAATTTTCTATTTCCCATCCAGTCGTCAAGATTTTTCTTAAAGAGGGCCAATGAGGAGCTTTGCTTGACATGAATGGGTAGTTTGTTCCAGAGTATGGCAAGTCTCTGGGAAAGGAATCTATCCCTCCAGTGTGTTCTGTTTATTGTGGTGACAAAGTTTAGGTCTCTGGAGCATGTGGTTCAGAGAGATTGGGCTTTCTTTAAGTGTAGCATGTCCAACAGCTCTGGGTTTGACATAGCTTTGTTTGTTAGGCAGAGATCACCTCTGAGTAGGCGATATGCGATAGAGTAGAGCTGGAGATTTTTGAGATGGTCTGCGTATGGCATCTGTTTGAGGCCAGTAATCCTCTTAGTGAGGTATTTCTGTGTCCTTTCCAATTGTTGTAGGTGTCTTGTGAGATATATGCCAAATGGGGCATTGCACTCTGTAATGGGTCTGATGAGGGATGAGTAGAGAGGAACAATGACCTCCTTTTTTCTGGAGAAAAACCCTTTTTTGATGAGGTGTGCCATGCCGCTACTGTGGTGATGTGGTTATCAAAGGAGAGATTACTGTCCAACTGTGTACTGAGGTCTCTTATCACACTTTCGGTGTTTAGTGAGCTACCACCTATGTGGTAGTTCATGGGTACTGAGATTTTCCCAAAGGTGATGACAATGCACTTCTTCGCATTGAGCTTGAGGCTCTGACTTTGACACCAAGCATCTGTCTTTGTGAGGCCCTTTTGTAGAATGTCTACATCATTAGGTGATTCTATTATGGCTTCAAGTTTGCAGTCATCTGCGAACTTTGTTAGCCAAAGACCTTCTGTGTTGGCCTGCACTTAGAGAAGTAGATGCCGAACAAGGGAGGACCCAGGACCAAACCCTGTGGTACTCCACTTGTCACTGGTCTGAAGTTGGACTTGGAGTCGGCTACTTTTACTGTGTGGGTTCTGTCAGTGAGCCAGTTGGCCACCCATCTTGTGACATAGGGATTTATGCCCAGTTTAGTGAGTTTATCCATAATTCCAGAGTGGGGGATAGTATTGAAAGCCTTGGCAAGGTCAAGATAGGCTGTGTGCACTACATTGCCCTCGCTCACGGCTTTGGTGACTGCTTAAAAGAAGTTTAGTTTAGTGTTAGTGTTTAGTAGATATGATCCACCTTTTACAAACTCAAACTGAGTGGGGACCAGGGTTTGGAGGTTACCTATGTCTTTGTTTATAAGCTCCAAGGTGATACGTTTCATGGCCTTGCAGACCAGGCAGGCTCATCAGGCTAATGGGATGGTAGTTTCTGGGGTCCGTGGTGGCACCCCCTTTGTGGAGTGGGATAACCGTCACTGTGTGCCATTCAGTAGGCACATAGCATAGCCTGAGGTGAGGCTATGACTGAACATGGTACTTAGGTGGGGTGCCAGTTCGTTCTGTAGTTTGTGCAGTACGCAGCCTGGGATGTTGTCTGGTCCCATGGATGCTGTGTTCTTGGCTTTGGAGAGTGTGGTCTTTACTTGTTCATCCATGATTACAGGGGCTTTGCATTCTTCTGGTATTAAGATGGGCCCTTTACAGGGTGAGTGGGGGGTAAAGTTAGCACTGAACCTATTTGCCATGATGTTGGCAATATTGGTTGGTTCTGTATATTTAGTGCCATTGTGCTGTTGCTCAGAGCAGATCTGAGTGTTGCCATTGAGATTCTTGACATAGGTGTAGAATGCTTTGTGGTTGTCTTTGGAATCAGTGGCAATTTTATTTTCGTAACTTGCTTTGGAGGATTTTATGAGGGATCTCAGGTTTTTGCTGAGGCTGACCAGGGAGTTCCTCCAATCTTGGGATTTTACTCTTTTTTTGCAACAGCTTCTTCCTTCTGTTGTAGAATTTGTTTATGGCAGGGGACCACCAGATTGGCTTCCTTTTTTTGGAGAATAGCGTCTTGGTTCTGATGGGGATGGCACGATCCATGCACTCATGTATGTGCTTATGCAGTGCATTTGTGTAAGATTCAGCAGTCGTGCCTCTATTTTCTTTCTGCATGGGTGTCGTGAAGTTTGCCACTTCTGTATTAAGAAGCATGAAGTTGGTTTTGGAGTTGTTTTTGACAGTGGTTTCCTTAATGGGGCATGGGGTTTGGATATGGATGTCTAGGGTGATTAGCTTGTGGTCAGATCTGACCAGCGAGGAGTTGACTTCTGGAGTGGAACACCAGTTACCCATATTGGTAATGACCAGGTCCAGGGTATTGCTGCCCCTGGTGGGGGTGTAGATAAGCTGGTCCAAGGCATTAGAATTTCTGAATTCCAGAAAACGTTGAGCGAATGAGTTGGTACATGAGTAGTTTTCCCAGCTGATGATGGGGTAGTTGAAATCGCCCATAATTAAGGTATTGAGTTGTACCTTAATATTTTCCAGTATCTTAAGAAATGAAGAGTGGGAATACTGGGACATGGTGGGGGATCTGTAACAAGCTACAACCTGGATTGCAGTCTTGCCCAGTGTTAGTTGCACTTGGATAATTTCAGATGCATTATGTTGAGCAACTAGCCTGGAGGTGTGGATATCCCTAATGAATATGGACACGCCTCTGCCTTTAGTGTTTCGGTCCAGGTTAGGTGGCTGAAATGTGTGATATGAATTATAGCCTGGTAATGCAGGTGTGCTCTCTGGAGCCTTGAACCATGTCTCTGTTACTGCACAATATCGATGTTCTCCATTTTAAGGAGTGCCTCGAGTGAGTGCATTTTGAGGTTTAGATTTCTAGCATTGAGTAGCATTACCCTTAGAGTTTGCTTGCTTGTACCTGTTATGGTGGTGAATTTGGCATATAAACCTTGCCTAAAAAAAGCACTATAGGGGTGGCAAGAGCCTTAGCCAGTATCCGGAATCCCAGGGTTGATAGGTGCAGGCCATCTCTGGCAAAGGAACGTGGTCTGTCAACCATGTCGTAACAGACAGACAGATACTGGATCCCCTTAGAATGACAACAGAAGCTTAACCAATTGTGTGTGTGTGTGTGTGTGTGTGATAATGTGTCAGCGTTTTTGTGCAGGAAAAAAGGAAATTGAACATCAGGATATTTCTAATGGCAATTATTCACTTTTGTTGAATTGCTTCAACACTGCTTTGAAATATTATTGTATTTTCCACATATTAAACTGTTTGTGTTTTGTAAAATATTATTTTGTGTGGGAATCTATCTTCTAATTTCCTAGTACTGAGTGGTTAAATGGTTTTTCAATAATTGTGTGTATGTTTGTATGAATCTCCTTTGCGTTTTTAGTTGATAGGTAGCTGATACTGTCTAAATATTTGGTTTCTGTGTTCTTTACAGGAGAATGAGGAAACTGGTGGGTAAAGTGATATTTGTTGTCATTGATACTAGGAACATAACGGAGAATGAGGAAACTGGTGGGTAAAGTGATATTTGTTGTCAGTGATACTGGGAACATAAAGGAGAATGAGGAAACTGGTGGGTAAATTGATATTTGTTTTCAGTGATACTGGGAACATAAAGGAGAATGAGGAAACTGGTGGGTAAAGTGATATTTGTTGTCAGTGATACTGGGAACATACAGGAGAATGAGGAAACTGGTGGGTAAAGTGATATTTGTTGTCAGTGATACTGGGAACAGGAGAATGAGGAAACTGGTGGGTAAAGTGATATTTGTTGTCAGTGATACTGGGAACATACAGGAGAATGAGGAAACTGGTGGGTAAAGTGATATTTGTTGCCAATGATACTGGGAACATTCTCCACAAGGATTTTTGGTATAGGGACAATATTTTTTTCTCATTTAGTTTATTTAAATTAAATGAAAAAA